>NC_052955.1:1556272-1569470 GCF_013358895.1 Oreochromis aureus | reverse complement strand
GTGACATCTGAGGACAATTTTATGATAACACACTCACAAAATGAGGGCGCTTCGGAAAAATGAGGACATTTTGAGGTCCTCATTTTCGAAAACCTTCTAAAGTGTTCTAGAGGCCCCAACATGCTCCCAAACCAAAAATCTCGAATGTCCTGAAATATCACAATTTTATGAAAAAGTGTGTTTAAGTGTGTTTAGCGTTTTTGCTCACTTTCAGTTTCGCCGCCTACTGGCCAGTTTTGGAACAAAACACACTTTTAACACACTTTCAGTGGCGTCACTCTGTGAGTCCTCATTTTGTAGGTGTGTCAGACACAATAACACATTTGACCCAGGTTATAGTGGCGTCACTCTGCGAGTCCTCATTTTGTAGGTGTGTCAGACACAATAACACATTTGACCCAGGTTATACCCTTCTTGGGGCTTAAGCAAGGGTAACAACAGTTAAATCAGGCAAATCTTGACAAAAATGAAGGTCTTTAGATTCAGTTATTAGTGCCTGCACATCTTGGGGTTTTTGTTGTTGACAAAATGTCTCAAAATATAAAGTTTCAACATTTGTGTAATTATATTACTGTTATTTAATGAGTCTTACTTCTCAAAATCAATGCACAAATTGTCTGACCTTCACTAAGCAGAATGATGTGTGTGCAGATTTTGACCCTTGAAGAGTTTATATTAATCTGCATTAATATAATTGCATCTGCAATCTGCAGTTGAACTTAGAATTCCTGCCGCTGTCATGTGATTCAGTATGATCATCAGGCTCAGTCTCGACTCTGAATTCAAGAGGGCAGCAGCATGTCTCCTTGTTGAATGTCTGCTTTGAATTTTGGGTTGTTTTTTGTTTTGGTTTTCTCCTCTGCTACTACCAGAAGTTGTCTGCACCACACCAGGGCCTGTGCTGCTAGCATAAACCAACTGAGCCTCAACCAGGGCCTGTGCTGTTTTCTGAGGCCATCTGCACCGCACCAGGGCCTAGCTAGACCCATAGGCACCACACCAGGGCCTTTACTGCTGTGTAATCAATTACTGTAAATGTACATGTTATCAGGAAATGATCAGGCGGCAGAGGGTTTTCAGGAAACACTGTTAAATGTTCAGTTTCTATTTCATATGTTAAAACAAGATCTAGAGTGTGATAAAAGTGGTGGGTGGGTTCTTTTACATTTTGAGAGAAGCCAATTGAGTCTAATAACAGATTAAATGCCATGTTGAGGCTGTCATTTTAGCATCTACATGGATGTTAAAATCACCCACAATAATTATTTTATCTGAGCTGAGCACTAAATCAGATAAAAGTCTGAAAATCAGACAGAAACTCTGTAAGGCCCAGGTGGACGATAGATGATAACAAGTAAGACTGGTTTCTGAGTTTTACAGCTGGGGTGGACGAGGCTAAGCATCAGGCTTTCAAATGAATTAAAGTCTGTCTTGGTCTTTCGTTAATTAATAGGCTGGTGTGAAAAATTGCTGCCACACCCCCCTCCGCCTGTGCTGCGATTTCTGGTAGTTAGAATTACTCGGGGTGTTGATTCATTTTAACTAACATAATCATCCGACTGCAACCAGGTTTCTGTAAGGCAGAGTAAATCGTCGATTTGTTGATCAATTATTAAGTCATGTACTAACAGACTTGGAGGAGGCGCCCTAATATTTAATAATCCACAATGTTTTACTCTTTGGTTCAGATGTGGATACTGTATTGTTCTTTCTTTTGATTTTTTATGTTTAAATTGTTTTTGCTGGTTTTAGTTTGTTTTGTCTGTTTGGGAGCTGACACGGTCTCAGTGGAGATGGGTTTTGGGGGGTAGCAGGAGGAGAAAGCTGCAGAGGGCGTGTAAGACTGCAACTCTGCTTCTTGGTCCCAACTCTGGATAGTCATATTTTGGGGCTTTAATAAATTTGTCCATATTTCTAGAAATGAGAGCTGCTCCATCCAAAGTGGGATGGATGCCGTCTCTCTAACAAGACCAGGTTTCCTCCAGAAGCTTTGCCAATTATCTATGAAGCCGACATCATTTCTGGGACAACACAGACAGCAATTTAAGGAGAAATGCAGCTAAACAGGTCACTCCTGGTCTGATTGGGGAGGGACCAGAGAAAACTACAGAGTCAACATTGTTTTGGCAAAGTTACACACTGATTCGATATTGATTTCAGTGACCTCCGATTGGCGTAACTGGGTGTCATTACTGCCGATGTGAATTATGATTTTACTGAATTCGTTTACCCTTATGTGGTGGCGCGAATGAGGAATAACCGGGGGACGGTAACTAAGATGTTGACAACGCCACCTGGGGAGGGTTACACCCCAGGAAAGATATCTCTAGCCAATGTAAGTGTTACACTGGCAACCAAAGCCCACAGACTTGTTATTAACGGCAAGGTGAGGCAGGTGAATTTTACAAATCAAGGTTTATTAAGAAGAACTACTAAAAACATAGAATTATAAAATCAAAGAGGCACCTAAGGTAGCAGGGTTGAGGCGGCAAAATAGTTAATTAAAACGACCAGACTCCCTACCACGATGCTACCTAAAACAATCACAACATGATAAAACAACTAAACAAAATGGTGGAGACCGGCCGCTTGAGGAGGCAACCTACAGGGAGGAGTGCCCAAGGGTGCCACCAATTACTCACCATGTGATTTCACTGCAGACCTCACTCACACTAAGCAGTTGCAATCTACCTATGCCGGTGTGTACACTCGCATGCATCGGGAGGATTCCACCTCACGTGCCTAGCCCCTCAACAAGCAGCCACACCTCCACTAAAGCAATAAAAAAAGCATAAAACATTAAACAGATTAGTAAAGATCTACATAAAACAAATACACCCCAAATTACTGTTTGTTATAAAAGCATTGCGTAACAAACAAAACAGCATATGACAAGACAGCAGTAGTATAGTGCAAGCCTGCAACAAAAGAAAACAGTTGTCAAAGTCCACCCTACTATGCCACGTTATGATGAACACAAGAGTCCCACTTACCACTCTCTAAAGGGCAATACTAAACTGAGTAACTTTCCTGGAGAGATCTGCAGCGCTTAACTGCCTAATGCTCGCAGCCACCTTGGATGGACAAGACTACCAAATGACTCCTTCTGGTAGTGAAGCGCAGCTGTTTCTTATAAGCCTGCTAATTGTCAACTGGGAAGGTGTGGATGTTAGTGGTGCGTTTGTGGACATCATGTAAAATCCTACCCCAGAATCTACTTCACTACACTTAGCCAGCAGTTTTAAATTTCCTTCAATGTCGCCTGCTCTGGCCCCTGGAAGACAATTAACTATGGTTGCGGTGTCTCTAGCTTCACATGTCTGAGAACAGAATCACCAATTACCAGAGTTTGACCCCGGCAATTGTGTCGCCGAGTGGGGAAAAAGCAGTTGAACACATGTATGAATTTGAGGAATGGACCCAAAATGCAGACACAAAGGAGCGTGAAAAGAAAATTTTAATATTAACAGAAAGCAAGCTGTTTATTAAGGCTGGTAAAATAGGCAGAACCAGCTTCCAGTTTGGATTCGGAGACAGACACTATCTCTACTTTTAAGATTAGGCTTCAAACTTTCCTTTTGCTAAAGCATATAGTTAGGGCAGGATCAGGTGACCCTGAATCCTCCCTTAGTTGTGCTACAGTGAGCGTGAGCTGCCGGGGATTCCCATGATGCACTGAGTTTTTCCTTTCCAGTCACCTTTCTCACTCACTATGTGTTAATAGACCTCTCTGCACTGAATCATACTTGTTATTAATCCACAGCATGTCTTTATCCTGTCTTCCTTCTCTCACCCCAACCAATCACAGCAGATGGCCCCGCCCTCCCTGAGCCTGGTTCTGCTGGAGGTTTCTTCCTGTTAAAGGGAGTTTTCCTTCGCACTGTCGCCAAAGTTCTTGCTCATAGGTGGTCGTATGATTGTTGGGTTTTCCTCTGTATCTATTATTGTGCGATCTACTGTACAATATAAAAGCGCCTTGAGGCGATTGTTGTTGTGATTTGGTGCTATATAAATAAAATTGAATTTAATTGAATTAAAGATTACAAAACAAAAGGCAGAAGTGAAGCTAAACAATAACCTAACCTGGGGACAAACCATGAAACCTGACATGGATACAAACATACCTGGAACATGGAAACGTGGCACCAAAGACAACAGATGACCTGACACTGAACAAATGAGGACAGGACTTACAGTGGCTTGCAAAAGTATTCGGCCCCCTGAACTTTTCCACATTTTGTCACATTACTGCCACAAACATGAATCAATTTTATTGGACTCGCACATGAAAGACCAATACAAAGTGGTCTACGTGAGAAGTGGAATGAAAATCATACATGATTCCAACATTTTTACAAATAAATAACTGAAAAGGGGGTGTGCGTAATTATTCAGCCCCTGAGTCAATACTTTGTAGAACCACCTTTTGCTGAAATTGGATTCCATTAAAATTGATTCATGTTTGTGGCAGTAATGTGACAAAATGTGGAAAAGGGGCACGAATACTTTTGCAAGCCCTTATAAGTACACAGAGAGACAATGAGGGGATGAGGAACAGCTGGGACAAATCAGACCTAACAAGACACAAGGAAACAAAACTAGACTCACTGCATATAGGACAAGGACTTTCACAATAAAACAGACATCACAAGGGTAATCTAATAAACAAATGAACTTAGCTAACCTAAAGAACTTATAAATAAACATCGACATCCAAACAAACTAAAACTTAAAATGCTGGGTCAACAAACCCAGGAAAGTGACAGTAAAATCATTTATTATACACATTATACTTATTTTCTTAAATTGCTTATCTATTATCTGTATTTTCACTTGAGGGTCTAGGGGTACTGCTCTTCTTTTCATGACAAATTAGGACATGTTTATGATAACACACTGACAATATCAGGCCAATTTTGGCATTACTCCATCAGTGAACAGCATGCCCATGCTAACTTAAACTAGACCAACAAGCTAACCACATGTGTATTTAAGTGTTACTTAAGAATAGGAACCAAACAAATTAACGGAACGAAATTAACTGTAACAGCAGTTTGCAAAACACTGTGACACTTCTCAAGTGTTCCTACCTCAAATACAGCGAGTGTTGCTGTGTTTTTGTTGTTAAATGGACGAGGAGAGCCCGTGGCTGGTGAGAGGATGCGGCATTTCGTCAGTGGAGCATAGAACGACGTCTGTGATTGGACAACAAGTGAGTAACGCTGCATCTGATTGTTCGAAAGCCTCAACCAAAGAGCTGCTGGTCACGGCAAGATACAAACTCGCCGGAGCTCTGGTGAACTGCACATCCGGGACCTTCAGCACTCAGCAGAGATTTGTCTTGACGTATGTATTTACCTTTGATATCCATGACTCGACGCACATTTAGCAAGGTAAAGTTGTATGTTTAACAAGCTAATTAACGCTAGTTAAACGGAACTAAAACAATACACAATCGATTTGAACAAACTGTGTGATGAATGATGATAAATGCTAAAAATTACTTAAGATTTATCTTCAACAATAGATATTAAGTTTAATTTAACTGTTTTAAATTCCCACTGGAGTTAAAGGGACCTGTGGCCTTGCACGTGCTCTGCATCTTCAACTGCACAGACAGTCAGTCTAAGCTCTTTTAAGTGTAGCTAACTGCAACACACATTTTTTTTCAACACAAGATATGTTTGGGGGATTTAAATGTTAATAATAATGTTTTCGTATTTAGCACAAACCAATAGGGTCTGGGTCTCTGGCCCAGCGTTTCTAACGTTATTCTAAGGTTTTGAGTTTCTTATGTTTAGTGGCGGGTTAGTTGAGTTTGGCTTAACGTTATTAACATTGTTTTAAGGAGTTTATGTTAGGGTTGTATATTACAACGTTTGTATTTTCATGCCATTTTCCTGTTTTATTTTGAAAGAGTCTGTTGTGTTCAGTTCATTAATCTCACTGACCTGTTGTGTCAATAGAATCATTTGTGCCAGCTACTTCCTGCTCTCCTTCCATCCTGTCTCAACCTCCAACAGGAAAGTAGAAGTCCTCATATGGTAGGACCAGTGATTGTAGTGTGTGTGTTACACTGTCCTCATATTGTTTTAAGCTGTGAAGGACATGAGTGTGTTTCAGTTGCCTTCCTCATGTGGTTGGATCAACAACTCTAGTGTGTGTTACACTGTCCTCATATTGTGGGTAGCAGAACTGTACAGTGTTAAGTTTCTTTAGAATCTGGTATAAGGAAGTCGGATCCTTCTGTAATAATGTTCACTGATACAAATATGATCTGTAGTTAATTATCTAGTCGGGATTTATACTAGAGAATGTTTCTGACGTTATATTGTTGTCTTTTGTTGCAGACACCAAGTGCTGAGGTCCTGTCTCAGCCTCATACTTACCACTTCATTCTTCCAACAGGTTACACATCATATTTTTGTATTTGGTATCAAGTATATGTGTCAGATGGGCCTAGTGCATAAATGAAATGCACTTTAATTGTATTAAAACAATCAGTTTCAGTCAAAGTTAACCAAAATCAACATTAGCATTAGGAGAAAGTAATTGTCTATACCATTTGTTAGTCAAACTTTCCGTAAAGCATCAGCGTGATCTTTATTCTGACTACATTTGATATTTTGTCCTTTTACACATGTTTTTGTCCATTTAACCTCCGCTGATCAGTTTACATGATTTAATT
This sequence comes from Oreochromis aureus, assembly GCF_013358895.1. Classification (NCBI taxonomy): domain Eukaryota; kingdom Metazoa; phylum Chordata; class Actinopteri; order Cichliformes; family Cichlidae; genus Oreochromis; species Oreochromis aureus. The sequence goes on along the minus strand of NC_052955.1, from coordinate 1,562,782 downwards.
TCTGGGGAAATAGATGCCTTTAAATCAGTGTTGGGTTTGGAGCTTTTATTGACAACAGCAGAAGAAGTTAGAAGTCAGGAACATGAACTCTACATGTGTTCAGTCGTCATGTCCTCATATTGTTTTAAGCTGTGAAGGACATGAGTGTGTTTAAGAAAGAAGTCCTCATATGGTAGGACCAGTGATTGTAGTGTGTGTTACACTGTCCTCATATTGTTTTAAGCTGTGAAGGACATGAGTGTGTTTCAGTTGCCTTCCTCATGTGGTTGGACCAACAACTCTAGTGTGTGTTACACTGTCCTCATATTGTTGGTAGCAGAACTGTACAGTGTTAAGTTTCTTTAGAATCTGGTATAAGGAAGTCGGATCCTTCTGTAATAATGTTCACTGCTACAAATATGATCTGTAGTTGATCATCTAGTCGGGATTTATACTAGAGAATGTTTCTGACGTTATATTGTTGTCTTTTTGTTGCAGACACCAAGTGCTGAGGTCCTGTCTCAGCCTCATACAGACCAATCGGTGAGTGACATACCCACTTCATTCTTCCAACAGGTTACACATCATTTTTTGTATTTGGTATCAAGTATATGTGTCAGATGGGCCTAGTGCATAAATGAAATGCACTTTAATTGTATTAAAACAATCAGTTTCAGTCAAAGTTAACCAAAATCAACATTAGCATTAGGAGAAAGTAATTGTCTATACCATTTGTTGGTCAAACTTTCCTTTAAGCATCAACTTGATCTTTATTCTGACTACATTTGATATTTTGTCCTTTTACACATTTTTGTCCATTTAACCTCCGCTGATCAGTTTACATGATTTAATTTCTGGGGAAATAGATGGCTTTACATCAGTGTTGGGTTTAGAGCTTTTATTGACAACAGCAGGAGAAGTTAGAAGTCAGGAACATGAACTCTACATGTGTTCAGTCGTCATGTCCTCATATTGTTTTAAGCTGTGAAGGACATGAGTGTGTTTCAGTTGCCTTCTTCATGTGGTTGGACCAACAACTCTAGTGTGTGTTACACTGTCCTCATATTGTGTGTAGCAGAACTGTACAGTGTTAAGTTTCTATAGAATCTGGTATAAGGAAGTCAGATCCTTCTGTGAATAATGTTCACTGCTACAAATATGATCTGTAGTTGATCATCTAGTCGGGATTTATACTAGAGAATGTTTCTGACGTTATATTGTCTTTTGTTGCAGACACCAAGTGCTGAGGTCCTGTCTCAGCCTCATACAGAACCAATCGGTGAGTGACTTACCCACTTCATTCTTCCAACAGGTTACACATCATATTTTTGTATTTGGTATCAAGTATATGTGTCAGATGGGCCTAGTGCATAAATGAAATGCACTTTAATTGTATTAAAACAATCAGTTTCAGTCAAAGTTAACCAAAATCAACATTAGCATTAGGAGAAAGTAATTGTCTATACCATTTGTTGGTCAAACTTTCCCTTAAAGCATCAGCGTGATCTTTATTCTGACTACATTTGATATTTTGTCCTTTTACACATGTTTTGTCCATTTAACCTCCTGCTGATCAGTTTACATGATTTAATTTCTGGGGAAATAGATGCCTTTACATCAGTGTTGGGTTTGGAGCTTTTATTGACAACAGCAGAAGAAGTTAGAAGTCAGGAACATGAACTCTACATGTGTTCAGTCGTCATGTCCTCATATTGTTTTAAGCTGTGAAGGACATGAGTGTGTTTAGAAGAAGTCCTCATATGGTAGGACCAGTGATTGTAGTGTGTGTTACACTGTCCTCATATTGTTTTAAGCTGTGAAGGACATGAGTGTGTTTCAGTTGCCTTCCTCATGTGTTGGACCAACAACTCTAGTGTGTGTTACACTGTCCTCATATTGTTGGTAGCAGAACTGTACAGTGTTAAGTTTCTTTAGAATCTGGTATAAGGAAGTCGGATCCTTCTGTAATAATGTTCACTGCTACAAATATGATCTGTAGTTGATCATCTAGTCGGGATTTATACTAGAGAATGTTTCTGACGTTATATTGTTGTCTTTTGTTGCAGACACCAAGTGCTGAGGTCCTGTCTCAGCCTCATACAGACCAATCGGTGAGTGACTTACCCACTTCATTCTTCCAACAGGTTACACATCATGTTTTTGTATTTGGTATCAAGTATATGTGTCAGATGGGCCTAGTGCATAAATTAAATGCACTTTAATTGTATTAAAACAATCAGTTTCAGTCAAAGTTAACCAAAATCAACATTAGCATTAGGAGAAAGTAATTGTCTATACCATTTGTTAGTCAAACTTTCCTTTAAGCATCAGCGTGATCTTTATTCTGACTACATTTGATATTTTGTCCTTTTACACATGTTTTGTCCATTTAACCTCCCGCTGATCAGTTTTACATGATTTAATTTCTGGGGAAATAGATGGCTTTACATCAGTGTTGGGTTTAGAGCTTTTATTGACAACAGCAGGAGAAGTTAGAAGTCAGGAACATGAACTCTACATGTGTTCAGTCGTCATGTCCTCATATTGTTTTAAGCTGTGAAGGACATGAGTGTGTTTCAGTTGCCTTCTTCATGTGGTTGGACCAACAACTCTAGTGTGTGTTACACTGTCCTCATATTGTGTGTAGCAGAACTGTACAGTGTTAAGTTTCTATAGAATCTGGTATAAGGAAGTCAGATCCTTCTGTGAATAATGTTCACTGCTACAAATATGATCTGTAGTTGATCATCTAGTCGGGATTTATACTAGAGAATGTTTCTGACGTTATATTGTCTTTTGTTGCAGACACCAAGTGCTGAGGTCCTGTCTCAGCCTCATACAGACCAATCGGTGAGTGACTTACCCACTTCATTCTTCCAACAGGTTACACATCATGTTTTTGTATTTGGTATCAAGTATATGTGTCAGATGGGCCTAGTGCATAAATGAAATGCACTTTAATTGTATTAAAACAATCAGTTTCAGTCAAAGTTAACCAAAATCAACATTAGCATTAGGAGAAAGTAATTGTCTATACCATTTGTTGGTCCAAACTTTCCTTTAAGCATCAGCGTGATCTTTATTCTGACTACATTTGATATTTTTGTCCTTTTACACATGTTTTTGTCCATTTAACCTCCTGCTGATCAGTTTACATGATTTAATTTCTGGGGAAATAGATGGCTTTACATCAGTGTTGGGTTTAGAGCTTTTATTGACAACAGCAGGAGAAGTTAGAAGTCAGGAACATGAACTCTACATGTGTTCAGTCGTCATGTCCTCATATTGTTTTAAGCTGTGAAGGACATGAGTGTGTTTCAGTTGCCTTCTTCATGTGGTTGGACCAACAACTCTAGTGTGTGTTACACTGTCCTCATATTGTTGGTAGCAGAACTGTACAGTGTTAAGTTTCTTTAGAATCTGGTATAAGGAAGTCGGATCCTTCTGTAATAATGTTCACTGCTACAAATATGATCTGTAGTTAATTATCTAGTCGGGATTTATCCTAGAGAATGTTTCTGACGTTATATTGTTGTCTTTTGTTGCAGACACCAAGTGCTGAGGTCCTGTCTCAGCCTCATACAGACCAATTGGTGAGTGACATACCCACTTCATTCTTCCAACAGGTTACACATCATGTTTTTGTATTTGGTATCAAGTATATGTGCCAGTTGGGCCTAGTGCATAAATGAAATGCACTTTGATTGTATTAAAACAATCAGTTTCAGTCAAAGTTAACCAAAATCAACATTAGCATTAGGAGAAAGTAATTGTCTATACCATTTGTTAGTCAAACTTTCCCTTAAAGCATCAGCGTGATCTTTATTCTGACTACATTTGATATTTTTGTCCTTTTACACATGTTTTGTCCATTTAACCTCCCGCTGATCAGTTTACATGATTTAATTTCTGGGGAAATAGATGGCTTTACATCAGTGTTGGGTTTAGAGCTTTTATTGACAACAGCAGGAGAAGTTAGAAGTCAGGAACATGAACTCTACATGTGTTCAGTCGTCATGTCCTCATATTGTTTTAAGCTGTGAAGGACATGAGTGTGTTTAAGTAGAAGTCCTCATATGGTAGGACCAGTGATTGTAGTGTGTGTTACACTGTCCTCATATTGTTTTAAGCTGTGAAGGACATGAGTGTGTTTCAGTTGCCTTCTTCATGTGGTTGGACCAACAACTCTAGTGTGTGTTACACTGTCCTCATATTGTTGGTAGCAGAACTGTACAGTGTTAAGTTTCTTTAGAATCTGGTATAAGGAAGTCGGATCCTTCTGTAATAATGTTCACTGCTACAAATATGATCTGTAGTTGATCATCTAGTTGGGATTTATACTAGAGAATGTTTCTGACGTTATATTGTTGTCTTTTGTTGCAGACACCAAGTGCTGAGGTCCTGTCTCAGCCTCATACAGACCAATCGGTGAGTGACTTACCCACTTCATTCTTCCAACAGGTTACACATCATATTTTTGTATTTGGTATCAAGTATATGTGTCAGATGGGCCTAGTGCATAAATGAAATGCACTTTAATTGTATTAAAACAATCAGTTTCAGTCAAAGTTAACCAAAATCAACATTAGCATTAGGAGAAAGTAATTGTCTATACCATTTGTTAGTCAAACTTTCCCTTTAAGCATCAGCTTGATCTTTATTCTGACTACATTTGATATTTTTGTCCTTTTACGTTTTGTCCATTTAACCTCCCGCTGATCAGTTTACATGATTTAATTTCTGGGGAAATAGATGGCTTTACATCAGTGTTGGGTTTAGAGCTTTTATTGACAACAGCAGGAGAAGTTAGAAGTCAGGAACATGAACTCTACATGTGTTCAGTCGTCATGTCCTCATATTGTTTTAAGCTGTGAAGGACATGAGTGTGTTTAAGTAGAAGTCCTCATATGGTAGGACCAGTGATTGTAGTGTGTGTGTTACACTGTCCTCATATTGTTGGTAGCAGAACTGTACAGTGTTAAGTTTCTTTAGAATCTGGTATAAGGAAGTCAGATCCTTCTGTAATAATGTTCACTGCTACAAATATGATCTGTAGTTAATTATCTAGTCGGGATTTATCCTAGAGAATGTTTCTGACGTTATATTGTTGTCTTTTGTTGCAGACACCAAGTGCTGAGGTCCTGTCTCAGCCTCATACAGACCAATCGGTGAGTGACATACCCACTTCATTCTTCCAACAGGTTACACATCATGTTTTTGTATTTGGTATCAAGTATATGTGCCAGTTGGGCCTAGTGCATAAATGAAATGCACTTTGATTGTTTTAATACAATCAGTTTGAGGAAAAGTTTCCCAAAATCAACATTAGTATTAGGAGAAAGCAATTGTCTATACCATTTGTTGGTCAAACTTTCCTTAAAGCATCAGCTTGATCTTTATTCTGACTACATTTGATATTTTGTCCTTTTACGTTTTTGTCCATTTAACCTCCGCCGATCAGTTTACATGATTTAATTTCTGGGGAAATAGATGGCTTTACATCAGTGTTGGGTTTAGAGCTTTTATTGACAACAGCAGGAGAAGTTAGAAGTCAGGAACATGAACTCTACATGTGTTCAGTCGTCATGTCCTCATATTGTTTTAAGCTGTGAAGGACATGAGTGTGTTTAAGAAGAAGTCCTCATATGGTAGGACCAGTGATTGTAGTGTGTGTTACAATGTCCTCATATTGTTTTAAGCTGTGAAGGACATGAGTGTGTTTAAGTAGAAGTCCTCATATGGTAGGACCAGTGATTGTAGTGTGTGTTACACTGTCCTCATATTGTTTTAAGCTGTGAAGGACATGAGTGTGTTTCAGTTGCCTTCTTCATGTGGTTGGACCAACAACTCTAGTGTGTGTTACACTGTCCTCATATTGTTGGTAGCAGAACTGTACAGTGTTAAGTTTCTTTAGAATCTGGTATAAGGAAGTCGGATCCTTCTGTAATAATGTTCACTGCTACAAATATGATCTGTAGTTGATCATCTAGTCGGGATTTATACTAGAGAATGTTTCTGACGTTATATTGTTGTCTTTTGTTGCAGACACCAAGTGCTGAGGTCCTGTCTCAGCCTCATACAGACCAATCGGTGAGTGACTTACCCACTTCATTCTTCCAACAGGTTACACATCATATTTTTGTATTTGGTATCAAGTATATGTGTCAGATGGGCCTAGTGCATAAATGAAATGTACTTTAATTGTATTAAAACAATCAGTTTCAGTCAAAGTTAACCAAAATCAACATTAGCATTAGGAGAAAGTAATTGTCTATACCAGGGTGCCCAATCCCAGTCCTCGAGAGCTACTGTCCTGCAGCTTTTAGATGCATCCCTACTCCAACACAGCTGAATCAAATAGTTGGATTACCAATTCGGCATGCCATCAAGTCTGGCAAAGGCCTGATAACGAGCCATTCATTTGATTCAGGTGTGCTCGAACAAGGACGCATCTAAAAGCTGCAGGGCAGTAGCTCTCGAGGACTGGGATTGGGCACCCTGGTCTATACCATTTGTTAGTCCAAACTTACC
>NC_052955.1:1503772-1551272 GCF_013358895.1 Oreochromis aureus | reverse complement strand
CACCTCTTACTATGTTGCTGCTACAGCTGGTCTCTGTGCTAAGAGAAAGACCCAGTGACTGCTTATGCTTGCAATGACATGTCCTGTTTACACAAATATATCCTGGATGAACCCCGACTTATGTTATGATCTGTCAAATGAAAGTCAAAGGTGGGGTCGTGGGGTGTAGCGCCAGACCCAAGCAAACAAAAACTCTTATTTGTAACTGAACTGGAAGCAAATAAACTATAATTAAGAAAAGGAAACAAGGAGAGGTCATGTGTCAAAGGTTAAAATAAAAATCGCCCACTCTTACCAGAAAGAAAACACTCTGTCAAAGCAAAAATACAGAATGTCTCTGGCTGGGCACAAACACAGCAGACCAGCAGCTCACAGGTTTTCCAGAGTTTATCTTCCAAAAACCGGAACCGTGTGTAAAGCTCCTTGAATTAAAGTCGCCCTAAATGGTGACTCGCACACAGCATGGAGCAGTGGCTGCAGGAGCCACACATGCACTCCCACAAATGTTGATCAGGAGTGGGAGAAACGGAGGGGAAGAGAGACAGCAGCTTCAATAGAGCCCAGAAGGTGAGTGGCTGTGACAACCTTTGGCTTCCTTTTCAAAAATCTCTGCACTTTCCTGCAGCACCGGGATGTCTGCTAACCTCACTGCGCTGGATGCCGTCCCGGTACTTTTCAACCAGTGTACTCCAGCTGACCACTGCACCGAAAACTGCTCATGCATCGTCACTTGTTGTCACTGTGTCATTTACACACACCATTTCTGATCACGGTAATGCTGAGCAGCAGTCTGTGCTAACGCCCCTCACCAGCTTAGATGGCATCCACATGGATCAATATCCCCCCACACAACGTTCAGCTCGACACAGATCACACTCTTTTTGTTAGTTTTGGGTTTTTTTAGCAGGATGTGGTTCTCCAGCACGTCACCCAAGTCCAGTCAGTCTCTCTAAAGGTTTTCCAGCCAGCTTAGGCTGCTTTTAAATCGGTTACTGCAGCTTTTCTGTGGTGGTATGATTGGTCACCTGGTCTCCCATCTCTGACTTCAAATTCAGAACCTCAGTTTATGCCGTGCTTTCATTTCAGTTTCAGTTGCTTTACTGACTTCTCAGTGCGGCTTCTTTATCTCTAATCAATTCTTGTGAATTTGAGTATGTGCTGTAAAAACTCTTCCACACTCAGCCGTCACGAATGACACTTTTTATCAGTCTCATTATTTTCATTAACTTTTATGTTTTTTATGTGTACTCACCTCGCTGCTCCTCTTTCAGGTCCTGCGCCTCCTGTTTTTGTTGTAGCCTCATTTCTTTCCTCGTGGTTTTTGTTGAACTGACTGATTGGCTCTGACGATTGTTGATAAAGACATGCACAGCTGTGACAGGTAACTGTCTCCAGTACCTTTAATTACATGTTTAATTGCAGCTGTCCATCACAGACATATGCAAAAATGTTTTCTATACTAGTTCTATCAGTTTAAAACACAAAAACATGGAGATGATTTCTCAGAGTCATCTTGTCATCTCCCTCTCGCTTCTCTCTGATATAAATCAGTCTATTTTATCTGGCTACTTTAAAATAGACAATATCTTCTCTCAGCTTACAAACACACCCTCCCTGGATTATTCAGGCTAATCTCTAAACTTCCAATTATTTATAAAGTTACTGAGAAACTGTTACTTGTGGCTACTGGGGCTGGTCGAGGGATTTCCACTCAGGTTACAACAAAACCACAGAACTGAAATAACACTGCTGCATGTGCTGTAAAAACTGGCTCCTCCCACATCCGACGTAAATATGCCAATGAAGTCCATTCTTAGTTCTGCACTCGCTGATCACAGCATTTCTATTGGCAGATTACAGAACTGTGCTTGCATCACTGGCACTGCTCTCCAACGGCTCTCATCAAACTTTTTTGAAGGACACTTAATATTTAACTGCATCACTACACACACTGTGTGCTCTAATAAACATTTTATAATTACAACATTTTGAAAGCATTTCATGGTTTTGGGAACACTTCCAATAAAGAGTTTAATTACAAAAGTGAGAAAAAAATCTTTATACAGAATGAAGGATAGCAGTAATATTGTAACATTTTCTTATTATCTGTTATTAGAAAATAATTTTGTTTGTGGAAAATAAGCAACGCTCTCATGAAATTAGCAAAACACTTCATTAAAAGTCAATAAAGCAAAAGATTTTAAACCAATAAGGAATCAAAATTATAATTCAAAAGTCAAATTCTTGGTCAGTAACATACAACTTTTAGAAAATGAGAAAGGCCAGTCTCCTTCTCTGAGTTCAGTGATAAGTTGGTTAAAGTGCAGGTTCGACTCCTTTTGATTCGTGGATTTTGGGACTTTAATGTTCGAAAAACATTCTCTTCAGAATAAAAAATCAAGAGTCATAATTAATTCATTTGTCAATTATAACAAATAATCAATTTCCAAAGTCAGAAAGATTCACAAAATTCAATCATATGGCTCTGCTGAGGCACAGCTGCTGTATTAGTGCCATTAAAACTGCCTCGTCTCTTCTCCAGGGCCCCAGGATAATGTTGTGCTCCTCTCCTTTGTAATCGTGGGTAACCACAGAAGGTCATGTAGACAGATGCATGAGAACAAAATCATGTTGATTGTTTCTGTCATTTCAAGGGTTTTCCACAGTACATCTGGTCTGACAGGTGTGGTTGGCAGTTAAAGATTCTCTGATGGACTGTTCAGTGGGCTGTGATGAGTTGATTGGAGGAAGCAGCAGACCGGCACCATCATCAACATGGCAGTGTGGCACTGGTTCATCATCATTGTTGGTCCAAGGGCGGATCATGGGTGTTATCTTCCAAGTCCACAGTCTCAGTGTGTGTTAGCCGTGGCAGCAACCTTCTCCTCTCAGCCTCCAGTACAACACAACAGAGCATTAGCTCCAGTCTTCGTGGGGGAACAACCATTAGGTGGAGATGCTCTGAAAATTCTGCTAAACTCACACCCATCTTATTTGCTCTCTAACCACCACACCCTAACAACAAGTAGCCGTATACCACTTGTTGGTGATGTGGTGCTTGTTGTTCTCCCGTCTGCCCAGCTTCTGCCCCCTGCTGGTCTGGAGAGACATAAGAACACATAGATCAGACTGACTGCATCGCTCCTCTCTCAGGGCTTCATTCTCAGATACAAACATGTGTTCAGTACCTTACAGTAGAGATACAGAACAACGCTCTCCAACAGCAGGATCAGTGGCAGGACGAGCGCTCTGATGATGAAGCCTGTGAGATCTGGATGATCTGTGGGATCAAACACATTCACAGTCACCACGAGTCCAACAGCTGCCATTAAACACAATCTGCAGAGAAATCTGTGAACATCACCTCCACATGGAGCTGCTTGAATCTTGTTCTCTCTTCACCTTCACTGACTGAATACTGATTGTGTTTCCTATGTTGGCACCACAGGTTCATCTGTGTTCTCTGTAAAGACGTCTTTTTCCTGCCTGTCTGATCTGCTGTGTTGGTCCTCCTGAGTCTTTTATTGTGGAGTTTATCTGGACCTGAACCTCTGCTCTGAGGACAAACCCCTTTAAACCCTTCTGAGAATAATCTGTGAACTGTGCAGCTGTTAAAGTGCTTCAAACAGAATCAGGAGATGACACACGGCGCACCTGCCGAACTAACAGCAGGATTATAACTGTGTTTTTATTTAGATGAATGCACATTTAAAACTGTGGATTTATGAACCACACACACAGTTTCATTCTCATAATAGGACCTGATTTTTAATTTTAATTTTAATTTAATGGGTTAAGAAATGTTTGACATTTGGTCATTTCTTGGTAATGAGGATACTGAACTGTGATCATCGCGAAAGGAAAAATATAGATTTTCAAGTACTTGAACATCACACCCATCAAGAAGCTAGATGGGCGGTCTTGGATGCTGCCATGGAGTATAATTTGATATATAATGATTAGAATGACATAATTTTAAATTTGCTGTCAGTATCTGTGGAGCATCTTTACTGAGCGCTCAGAGAACCAGACTTACAGTGGTAACCAAACATGCTGTGCCCTGTTCTTCATTGTTTCTGCTGCTGTTTACTCAGTTTTTATAAGTTTGGTTTTATACAACATGTGTGAGCCTCTGCTTCAGCTCACCTGAGACAGACACAGACAGCTGACGGCTCTCAGAGGAGAAGTTATGGGAGAAAACGTAGACGTGATAAACACAGCTGTAGTTTCCTTGGTGGGCGGGCTCTGTGACCGGAAACAGGAAGTGTGAAGAATGATTAACAGCTGGCTGGGTGTAGTTGAATGACGTGATGGAGGAGGTGAAGGTGAGCTGGAAGGCGCCTCCAGGGTACTGTGGCTGAGTGGAGCAGCTGATGGTGAAGCTGGAGCCCCTAAACACCTGAAGCCCCTGCAGCTGGGCCTGGGAGACCCCGTCCATGGAGTAGGACACAGAGATGATTGGCTGAATGAGCAGGTCTGTGAACACACAGAGACAATGAAAGGTAAGCTCATATCTACCTTCTGTTTAACAAAAAGGCCTCTGAAGAGGACGAGATGCTTCTTGTCAGGTGAGGATCAACAACCTGTGAATGTTTTGAAGTTTGCAGAAACTTTCAACAGAAACGTAGCACCTTCTGTTACTGTGACAGGGAAGGAACACATTAGAAAATCACTGGCATAGATTATTTGATAGATGATTACCTGAGCAAGTGACATCAAGGGTGGAGACAGATATAAAGGATGTTGCACACTCCCTCAGAGCAGCTCCAGACTGAACACAGTCAGGTTTGATCTCCCACATGGATCTGTCTGAGGACTCCTTTCTCTCTCCTACATAAACTGCAGAGCCACAGTCCAGATGTTCACAGACAACAGCTGCTTCCTTCAGGGTCCAGTCATACCCATCCACTGGTCTCCATTCTTCCAATTGCTTCACCTCCAGTGTACCTCCACAGCGACTGGCTCCTCCCACCAACCTGACAGGCTCTAACAGAAAGCAGAGAGTCATCAGTGAGAGAACAAACTGAGTTTGAACCAAAGCTGCAGCTCCTCTTCTACCTGAGCAGGTGAGTCCAACAGCTTTGCCAGGTGAGCAGCTGCTTCTGGCTGAGCCTGAGCTTCCACAGTCCAGGAGAGCAGACTCATGGCCTCCACACTGGAACTCTCTGCTCCACACTGGAGCCTCCACTTCTCCATAGAGCGCCCCCTGGAGGAGCAAAGGAGGCCCACAGCCAAGCTCCCTACAGACCACCTCTGCATCCTGCAGGTCAAAGTCATCTTCACACACTGAGGACCATCTCTGGTTAGACTTCACCTGCAGTCTGCCTGAACACAGACTGGAACCGTTCAGCAGCCTGACAGAGTCTGCAGAGATCAGAGAAGATCAAACCGAGAGATCAGAGACAGCAGACACACAAGACAAAGATCAATCAGTGATGAATAGTAAGATGTTCTGGCTTTGCGGAGGGCTTTCTTATAAAGCAACAAACTGTTTCTCCAGGCTAAATGATGATCCTCTAAATTTGTGACACGCCATTTCCTCTCCAGCTTACGAGTTATCTGCTTTAGGCTACGTGTTTGAGAATTATACCACGGAGTCAGGTACTTCTGATTTGAGGCCTTAGTTTTCACAGGAGCTACAGTATCCAGAGTCGTACGTAGTGAGGAGGTAAAATTATTAACAAGATGATCGACCTCTGTTGGAGTAGCGTTCAGATAGCTGCTCTGCTCTATGTTGGTACAGGGCATTGAAGATGATAACAGTGGGTGGATTATATTCTTAAACTTAGTTACAGCACTTTCAGAAAGACATCTACTGTGATAAAGTCTACTCTCCACTGCTGTGTAATCAATTATTGTAAATGTAAATGTTATCAGGAAATGATCAGACAGCAGAGGGTTTTCAGGAAACACTGTTAAATGTTCAGTTTCTATGCCATATGTTAAAACAAGATCTAGAGTGTGATTAAAGTGGTGGGTGGGTTCTTTTACATTTTGAGAGAAGCCAATTGAGTCTAATAACAGATTAAATGCCATGTTGAGGCTGTCATTTTAGCATCTACATGGATGTTAAAATCACCCACAATAATGATTTTATCTGAGCTGAGCACTAAATCAGATAAAAGTCTGAGAAATCAGAGAGAAACTCTGTGTAAGGCCCAGGTGGACGATAGATGATAACAAGTAAGACTGGTTTCTGAGTTTTACAGCTGGGGTGGACGAGGCTAAGCATCAGGCTTTCAAATGAATTAAAAGTCTGTCTGGGTCTTTCGTTAATTAATAGACTGGTGTGAAAAATTGCTGCCACACCGCCCCCTCGGCCTGTGCTTCGAGGTTTCTGATGCCATACCATAATTTATTTATACAGCACTTTAAAAACAACACATGGCTGACCAAAGTGCTGTACAGCAGCAATATAAAAAGTACAATAAGAATAATACATACAATAAATAAATAACAATAAAATAACAGTGTCAGTTATCCACTGAGTCAAAGGCCAGCAAATAAAAATGAGTTTTTAACTTGGATTTAAAAACCACTACTGGTGTAGACGGCCTAATGTGAAGAGCAAGATTGCTCCAAAGCTTCAGAGCCACAATAGAGGACACTCGGTCTCCTCTAAGTTCCAGCTGTGATTTAGGGACTGAGAGCAACAGCTGACCGGAGTGAATGAAGGGGGACAGGGCTTCAGCAGATCGGACAAATATACAGGTGAAAGGTAAAAAACAGCTAAACACCAGTAAAAGGATTTTAAAATAGATCTTAAATTCAATTGGAAGCCAGTGTAAGGAGGCCACAACTGGAGTAACATGCTCAATTTTTCTTTTACCAGTTAAAAGCCGTGCCGCAGCAGTTGCAGCAATGACAGAGTGCCCTGGCCACCACCTATTAAAAGGGAGTTGCAGTAATTCAAGCACGAGGTTATAAAAGCCTGGATGACAGAAAAGGCTTAACCATCGACAGATGCCTGAGGTGATAGAATGAAGATTTGAATGATAGAATGAAGTGGCTGATACATTTAAATACTCTCCTCCCTAAATTGTTCTGAAAGAGAAACGTTTTTTCTGCTGCAGTAAATCTGGTCCTTTATTTGACATGCATCAAACAAATGGGTGAGAACACATCTGGCTGAAGTAAGACATGCATTTTGTAGTCCAGCGTCTGGACCTTGTGGTCAGGGACATTCAGGAGTCGAGTCTCAGTGCGGTCGGATCCTCTGCACCCCAGTCTTCTATTTTCCTAACTCCTTATTAACTTTCCTACACACTTTTCATTCACTTCATGTTATTTTCTCTTGTGTGAAAAAGTCATTAAGAAAAGGAGATGGTGTACTCCATGTCCACTGTACCCAGCTCTGATTATGTCATTGATGATGTCATTGAACCTTACCAGAGCAGGTGAGATCCAAGATGGAGGAAGTGAGAGCTGATGTTGCACACTCCCTCAGAGCAGCTCCAGCCTGAACACAGTCAGGTTTGATCTCCCACATGGATCTGTCTGAGGACTCCTCTCTCTCTCCTACATAAACTGCAGAGCCACAGTCCAGATGTTCACAGACAACAGCTGCTTGCTTCAGGGTCCAATCAGAGCCAATCACTCGTCTCCATTCTCCCAGGTGTTTCACCTCCAGTGTACCTGTGCAGCGACTGGCTCCTCCCACCAACCTGACAGGCTCTAACAGAAAGCAGAGAGTCATCAGTGAGAGAACAAACTGAGTTTGAACCAAAGCTGCAGCTCCTCTTCTACCTGAGCAGGTGAGTCCAACAGCTTTGCCAGGTGAGCAGCTGCTTCTGGCTGAGCCTGAGCTTCCACAGTCCAGGAGAGCAGACTCATGGCCTCCACACTGGAACTCTCTGCTCCACACTGGAGCCTCCACTTCTCCATAGAGCGCCCCCTGGAGGAGCAAAGGAGGCCCACAGCCAAGCTCCCTACAGACCACCTCTGCATCCTGCAGGTCAAAGTCATCTTCACACACTGAGGACCATCTCTGGTTAGACTTCACCTGCAGTCTGCCTGAACACAGACTGGAACCGTTCAGCAGCCTGACAGAGTCTGCAGAGATCAGAGAAGATCAAACCGAGAGATCAGAGACAGCAGACACACACAGGTGACAGACACACACAGGTTACAGACACACACAGGTTACAGACACACAAAGGTAACAGACACACACAGGTTACAGACACATACAGGTTACAGACACACAAAGGTAACAGACACACACAGGTGACAGACACACACAGGTGACAGACACACACAGGTTACAGACACACAAAGGTAACAGACACACACAGGTGACAGACACACACAGGTTACAGACACACAAAGGTAACAGACACACACAGGTTACAGACACACACAGGTTACAGACACACACAGGTGACAGACACACACAGGTGACAGACACACACAGGTTACAGACACACAAAGGTAACAGACACACACAGGTTACAGACACACAAAGGTAACAGACACACACAGGTTACAGACACACAAAGGTAACAGACACACACAGGTGACAGACACACACAGGTTACAGACACACAAAGGTAACAGACACACACAGGTTACAGACACACACAGGTGACAGACACACAAAGGTTACAGACACACACAGGTTACAGACACACACAGGTTACAGACACACAAAGGTAACAGACACACACAGGTTACAGACACACACAGGTTACAGACACACAAAGGTAACAGACACACACAGGTGACAGACACACACAGGTGACAGACACACACAGGTTACAGACACACAAAAGGTAACAGACACACACAGGTGACAGACACACACAGGTTACAGACACACAAAGGTAACAGACACACACAGGTTACAGACACACACAGGTTACAGACACACAAAGGTAACAGACACACACAGGTGACAGACACACACAGGTGACAGACACACACAGGTTACAGACACACACAGGTTACAGACACACAAAGGTAACAGACACACACAGGTTACAGACACATACAGGTTACAGACACACAAAGGTAACAGACACACACAGGTGACAGACACACACAGGTGACAGACACACACAGGTTACAGACACACAAAGGTAACAGACACACACAGGTGACAGACACACACAGGTTACAGACACACAAAGGTAACAGACACACACAGGTTACAGACACACACAGGTTACAGACACACAAAGGTAACAGACACACACAGGTGACAGACACACACAGGTGACAGACACACACAGGTTACAGACACACAAAGGTAACAGACACACACAGGTTACAGACACACAAAGGTAACAGACACACACAGGTTACAGACACACACAGGTTACAGACACACAAAGGTAACAGACACACACAGGTGACAGACACACACAGGTTACAGACACACAAAGGTAACAGACACACACAGGTTACAGACACACACAGGTGACAGACACACACAGGTGACAGACACACAAAGGTTACAGACACACACAGGTTACAGACACACACAGGTTACAGACACACAAAGGTAACAGACACACACAGGTTACAGACACACACAGGTTACAGACACACAAAGGTAACAGACACACACAGGTGACAGACACACACAGGTGACAGACACACACAGGTTACAGACACACAAAGGTAACAGACACACACAGGTGACAGACACACACAGGTTACAGACACACAAAGGTAACAGACACACACAGGTTACAGACACACACAGGTTACAGACACACAAAGGTAACAGACACACACAGGTGACAGACACACACAGGTGACAGACACACACAGGTTACAGACACACAAAGGTAACAGACACACACAGGTGACAGACACACAAAGGTGACAGACACACAAAGGTGACAGACACACACAGGTGACAGACACACACAGGTTACAGACACACAAAGGTGACAGACACACACAGGTGACAGACACACACAGATGACAGACACACAAAGGTGACAGACAAACAAAGGTGACAGACACACACAGGTTACAGACACACAAAGGTAACAGATACACACAGGTAACAGACACACACAGGTGACAGACACACACAGGTGACAGACACACAAAGGTGACAGACACACACGGGTGACAGACACACAAAGGTGACAGACACACACGGGTGACAGACACACACAGGTGACAGACACACAAAGGTAACAGACGCACACAGGTAACAGACACACACAGGTGACAGACACACAAAGGTGACAGACACACACAGGTGACAGACACACAAGGTTACAGACACACAAAGGTGACAGACACACACAGGTGACAGACACACAAAGGTAACAGACGCACACAGGTTACAGACACACACAGGTGACAGACACACAAAGGTGACAGACACACACAGGTGACAGACACACAAAGGTGACAGACACACACAGGTGACAGACACACACAGGTGACAGACACACACAGGTGACAGACACACAAAGGTTACAGACACACAAAGGTGACAGACACACACAGGTGACAGACACACAAAGGTAACAGACACACAAAGGTGACAGACACACACAGGTGACAGACACACACAGATGACAGACACACAAAGGTGACAGACAAACAAAGGTGACAGACACACACAGGTTACAGACACACAAAGGTAACAGATACACACAGGTAACAGACACACACAGGTGACAGACACACACAGGTGACAGACACACAAAGGTGACAGACACACACGGGTGACAGACACACAAAGGTGACAGACACACACGGGTGACAGACACACACAGGTGACAGACACACAAAGGTAACAGACGCACACAGGTAACAGACACACACAGGTGACAGACACACAAAGGTGACAGACACACACAGGTGACAGACACACAAAGGTTACAGACACACAAAGGTGACAGACACACACAGGTGACAGACACACAAAGGTAACAGACGCACACAGGTTACAGACACACACAGGTGACAGACACACAAAGGTGACAGACACACACAGGTGACAGACGCACAAAGGTGACAGACACACACAGGTGACAGACACACACAGGTGACAGACACACAAAGGTGACAGACACACACAGGTGACAGACACACAAAGGTTACAGACACACAAAGGTGACAGACACACACAGGTGACAGACACACAAAGGTAACAGACGCACACAGGTTACAGACACACACGGGTGACAGACACACAAAGGTGACAGACACACACAGGTGACAGACACACAAAGGTAACAGACGCACACAGGTAACAGACACACACAGGTGACAGACACACAAAGGTGACAGACACACACAGGTGACAGACACACAAAGGTTACAGACACACAAAGGTGACAGACACACACAGGTGACAGACACACAAAGGTAACAGACGCACACAGGTTACAGACTCACACAGGTGACAGACACACAAAGGTGACAGACACACACAGGTGACAGACACACAAAGGTTACAGACAAACAAAGGTGACAGACACACACAGGTGACAGACACACACAGGTTACAGACACACACAGGTGACAGACACACACAGGTGACAGACACACAAAGGTTACAGACAAACAAAGGTGACAGACACACACAGGTGACAGACACACACAGGTGACAGACACACAAAGGTTACAGACAAACAAAGGTGACAGACACACACAGGTGACAGACACACACAGGTTACAGACACACACAGGTGACAGACACACACAGGTGACAGACACACAAAGGTTACAGACAAACAAAGGTGACAGACACACACAGGTGACAGACACACACAGGTTACAGACACACAAAGGTTACAGACAAACAAAGGTGACAGACACACACAGGTGACAGACACACACAGGTTACAGACACACACAGGTGACAGACACACACAGGTGACAGACACACAAAGGTTACAGACAAACAAAGGTGACAGACACACACAGGTGACAGACACACACAGGTGACAGACACACAAAGGTTACAGACAAACAAAGGTGACAGACACACAAAGATTACAGACAAACAAAGGTGACAGACACACACAGGTGACAGACACACAAAGGTGACAGACACACACAGGTGACAGACACACAAAGGTGACAGACACACACAGGTTACAGACAAACAAAGGTGACAGACACACACAGGTTACAGACACACAAAGGTGACAGACACACAAAGGTGACAGACACACACAGGTGACAGACACACAAAGGTAACAGATACACACAGGTAACAGACACACAAAGGTGACAGACACACACAGGTGACAGACACACACAGGTTACAGACACACAAAGGTGACAGACACACACAGGTGACAGACACACACAGGTTACAGACACACACAGGTTACAGACACACACAGGTAACAGACACACAAAGGTGACAGACACACACAGGTAACAGACACACAAAGGTGACAGACACACAAAGGTAACAGACACACAAAGGTGACAGACACACACACACACAGACAGACACACACACAGGTTACAGACACACAAAGGTAACAGACACACAAAGGTGACAGACACACACAGGTCACAGACACACACAGGTGACAGACACACAAAGGTAACAGACACACAAAGGTGACAGACACACACAGGTTACAGACACACACAGGTAACAGACACACAAAGGTGACAGACACACACAGGTGACAGACACACACAGGTGACAGACACACAAAGGTGACAGACACACACGGATGACAGACACACAAAGGTGACAGACACACACAGGTGACAGACACACAAAGGTGACAGACACACACGGGTGACAGACACACAAAGGTGACAGACACACACGGGTGACAGACACACAAAGGTGACAGACACACAAAGGTGACAGACACACACGGGTGACAGACACACAAAGGTGACAGACACACACAGGTAACAGACACACAAAGGTGACAGACACACACGGGTGACAGACACACAAAGGTGACAGACACACACGGGTGACAGACACACAAAGGTGACAGACACACACAGGTAACAGACACACAAAGGTGACAGACACACAAAGGTGACAGACACACACAGGTAAAAGACACACAAAGGTAACAGACACACAGCTGAACTGGGATAAAAGTGCACAAACATGAAGAAGAAACTAAAAAGTGACGACAAAAACAGGAGCAGTTATCAAACAGAACTTTTACTGGACTCTTGTCTTTGGCTGCTTCTAATCATGCTGTAGGGTCACATTGCTTCCTTCACTTGCATCCTTTCCTCCCAATGAGGATGTGACAGAGATGTGAGGACAAAGGAGCTGAAGGTTCCACAATAGAAATCCTTGTTTCGGAAATCCAAAAGATCTTTATTCATTTAGAGAACTGACCTGACTGACAGAGCTGATTATTAGCAGCATTATTACTGTCGTTATTTTTAATCACTATTTGATCCAACCACTTACCCTTGCCAGAGTCGCTACGGAACATGATCAGAATCTGCAGAAATTCAAAACACTCCTACCCTCCCCTAGTGTGGACGAATTTTCTATGTTAGTGGACATGGCTAAGCTGGCCCAACACACTAAGGTTAAAGAAAGAAAACTTCGGAAACTTCCGAGTCGATGCCTAGACCATACAGACAGCAACAGGAAGAGAGTCAGGAAAAATGGGTGAAGAACTTATCAGACAGTAACCTCACAGAATCTTAAAAAGATGGTGCTAGGACACAATTTTGCTCTTTCTCCACAACAGCTGCCCATAGTGGACCTCATCACAGCCACGGAAACAGCAATACGGATTAATAAATTAACACAACCTGAAGATGAGCAAATCAGGATGAAGGGTTGAGCCACCCTCTCCAGTGCTAATGTAACAGAGTTAGAAAATAGCTTAATGAATTTCCTCAAAATTGATGTGCTTTGTGAATAGTTGGAGCCACCTGGTGGACAAATACCGCAACTGCAACTGTTAAGGTTCCAAATCGCTGCACAGCGCATGCCTCAGCAAAGGAAAATACTCCCAAGCTGGTGGTAGGTGCTTGTGAGCGATACTGTTGTTAATTGTGTATGTGTATTAATTAAAACATTCTTATAGTGGTAATTGTCAACATGTATTTTGATTGTAAGCAGTACTAGCATGTATCCTGAAGGTTACAGGCATTTTGATGCATGGGTAGTAACTTTATTCACGAGTAGCATTTTTAGTTAGCATGCTAAGCTAAGCTAATACTCGTTAGCTAGTCGGGTGCTTTTTGACTTGCACTCAGCTCTAATGTTTCTCTGTGTGATTGTAATTGTTCTAATTCTTTTTAACAGAACTGAATGTTGCAGTTGCTTAGCACACTGTTAATGACGACTGTTTTCTTTGTACCAGGTAGGCGCTGTTAAGTATAAGTTTTAATTGATGCTGTTGTATAGGAAAAAAAAGATGAACAATGATGATTTATAATAGAAAAGCTGTTTTATATGTTATTGTTGTTGTTGGTTAGGAAAAAGGAGATATAATGTCTCTTATCACTCACTTACCACAAGGAGAAAAATAAATAAATAATACTGCTACTATACGATCACAGGTTTGGTTTCAGCTAGAACTTTTAAAGAAAGATTTTGTTAATGTTGTGTTGTATCTTAGTCATTTGTTAAGTGTTATGTTTGGAAAGAAAAAAAAGGAAAATACTCCCAAGCTGGTGAACTGAATGTTGCAGTTGCTTAGCACACTGTTAATGACGACTGTTTTCTTTGTACCAGTTGCCAGAATAAAGAGGGAGCCCAAAGTAAGGGCAAGTCCAGCGTTGCAGTGCCGTCCTTCCTACATGGGCATATCACACCACTTGCACGATAGACTCACAGAACAGCAACAGCTACATTGGTGCCGTGACTCTGCGATTTGAGATCAACTTGATGCAGATCTCCAACCCAGGTTGCAGTGTATTGAGCTTAAAGATTCATCCTTTGCCCGTCTTGGACTGTGAATTGCGTTGAGGTACTGGACTGTTTGTTCTTTGGTTTGATGGGACTCTCTCCGGACTGCTTGTGCTGACACCTGCGACTCTGAATATTTGTTATTGTCTATTTTTTTTCTTGCTTGCTTTTCCTTTTCTCTATTTATATGCTAATATGGCAAGCAAATTCCAGCTGAGTGATATATGTGACAATGTTCGCCCTCTGTTGGGCGGGTAGAGGTGCAGCACATGCTCATTTACTGTCACATGGGTCAGTTGGGAGGGATGAGGGAGCTTCACCTGTGTTGCCTGGGAGGGTTGGAGCCTTTGGGTCGGGTGTAGATCCAGATGAGTCTCCCGTGGGGCAATTTTTGCAGGGCGGCACGTCACTCCACTCCCAGTGATGGGAATGACACATTAAACCAGTTTAGTGACATGATCTTTCAACTTGGTTCACAGATAGGTGAATCTATTGCGGCCAGACTTATGTCTAGTGGAGCTGTTGGTGATGTTGACCGAAATGATGCTCACTCACATAACCAGACTTCCCATTCGGGTGGCAATACGAATACGCCGAGTGAGAACACTCAATTCAGCGTTATTGTAAAATCCGACAGGGAGCCTGTCATTTTCAGGGGTGATGGTACAGACAAGTACACAGTGACTGAATGGGTTGAGCTGATGAAATCATACATCAGAAAGCAGAGTCTTGATGTGTCATTGCAGACAGAGGAGGTGATGGGGAGGCTAATGGGGAAAGCCAGGGATGTAGTTAAGGCTGTACCCAGGGGAGTCTACACCAGGCAGCCGCCTGAAAAATCCAAGATGGCAGCATGCTCTTTGTTCGTTACGTGTCTGTCTGTAATTAGTTGTTTGTAATTAGTTGTTCTTAAAAGATTTTTTCGTATTTTTTCGTATATTTTTTCTTGCATTTTTTAACGTATTTCTTAATTATTTTTTAACGTATCTCTTAACCTGACAGTTAATATTGCATGGATTGTTGCAAAATGCGTGGTTGGTAGATGCCTTGGAATTTGATGGATGCATCTTCCTGGAGCTAACAGGCCTAGCCTGGCCCTGTACCGTTCTCCTGGAGTTAACTGGCCGAGACCCGGCTCTACACCATCTTCCAGGAGCTAACTGGCTAAGGTCTGGCCCTGCACCATCCTCCTGGAGTTAACTGGCCTAGACCCGGCTCTACATCATCTTCCAGGAGCTAACTGGCTAAGGTCTGGCCCTGTGCCATCCTTGTGGAGCTAACAGGCTTAGGACCGGCCTCGCATTATCCTTGTGGAGCTAACTGGCTTAGGTCCGGCCTTGTACCATCTCCCATGAGTTATCTGGCTTAGGCCTGACCCTGCACCGTCCTTCAGGAGCTAATTGGCTTAGGCCCGGTCCAGCATCTTTCCACAGGAGCAAACTGGCCAAGATCTGGCCCTGCACTGTCCTCCAGGAGTTAACCGGCTCAGGCCTGGCCAAGCGCTATCCTTTTGGAGTTAACTTGCTTAGGTCTGGCCCTGTGCCATTTTCCTGGAGCTAACTGGTTTGCTTCACCCACAGGTCTGTACTGTTTACTTTTGTTAAGTACTAAAATTGTAGATGATGGCAGTATTTGCTATTCTTATATTCCTCTTGGCCTTTTTGGACCCTCGGTTAAGCAATTGCATATGGACACATAGCAGGGGAATCTCTGAAAATGATCTTTATCTGCAAGAGAATTTTGAAAAAGGCACATGCTCTAAAATGTTGCAAAAAATAGAGCAGTTACCAACTCAGTTGGATCATGACATTAGTTTCATGCCTGTTTTGCCCAGAGACTTCCCTAAACTTCAGTCTACTCTGGTCTTGCATACTTATTTCATTTGCCCATTTAATGGAGGCTTCAGCTCGGGTTCAACATATCAAAGTTCTGAACCCAAATCAAAGGTGAAACAGAGGTTGTTGATTGTCTTGCTTTTATTTTTGTCAGGAAATGTGCAACCAAATCCTGGCCCTGAACTGCAATATTCCCAGACTCCTTCTGATTTTAAAATAATGTCTGGTGTTAAATATATTCATCTTAATGTGCGCAGCCTACTACCGAAGATGGACATGGTCAAAATTTGGGTTAAATCTACAGATGCAGATGTTGTTATAATCTCTGAAACTTGGTTAACTAAATCTATTACTAATGAAGACATTAATATATATGGGTACAATGTATATCGTACTGATAGGCCAAAAAAAGGAGGCGGTGTAGCTATTTATGTCAAATCAAGATTTAATGCCTCGATTGTTCTGTCCCAATCGATATGTAAACAAATGGAGTTTTTGGCTTTGAATGTAGATATTGCTAATACTCTTTCGATAACCATTGTTGGGTGTTACAGGCCCCCATCTGCTTCAAAACAGGCATTATCTTCACTAAAGCACCTTTTGGCTAAATTAAATTACACTGAACTACTAATGGCTGGAGATTTGAATTGGGACTGGCTAAATGCAACTTCTGGTGAATTTAAAGAATTTTATGATTCAGTTAATCTTACCCAGCTAGTCTATCTTCCTACCAGGCCAAATCTTAAATGCCCTGAAAAGTCCATTAATTGATTTGGTTTTAACAAATGTACCTTATAAATTCTCTTCGCTTGGTGTCTTCTGTAATGACCTAAGTGATCACTGTGTTGTTGCTGTTTGTAGAAATGCTAAAATCCCAAAATGTAAGCCGCACATAGTGTGTAAAAGGAATCTTAAACAATTCAATGAACAGGCTTTTCATCATGATTTGTCAGTAGTTAATTGGGAAAAAATCGGATTATTACCAGATGTAGAGTTAGCCTGGACATATTTTAAGGAAAGCTTTATGGAAATTGTTAATAAACATGCCCCCTTACGGAAAGTTAGAATTAAAGGTCGAGAAAATCCCTGGTTTTCGCAGACACTCGCAGATAACATACACAAGCGTAATAGAGCATGGGACAAGGCGAGGCAAACAGATACTTCCACTGATTGGTCTGCTTTCAAACAGCTTAGAAATAAATGCACTTCTCTTATTAAAAAGGCCAAATCCGAATACTTTTTGTCTGTTACCACTGAGAATCTCAACGATCCACAGAAATTTTGGAAAGTAATCAAGTCCCTTTCTGTCAATAAAATGACTCAAACCTTTCCTAAATTTGTTGTAAAAGATTCAGTCTCAATTAATGATAAAACTGAAATTTTGAATTGCTTTAATGAACACTTTTTATCAGTGGGTTCCTTGTTTGATTCTGCAGAAACTTTTTTAACAAATTCTTGCCCAGAATTCTCTATGTTTTCTGGAGACCGTTTTAACTTTGTACCTTTTAGTGTTTATGAAGTGCATAAAGCTTTAAAGGCTTTGGATCACAGAAAACCTCCTGGTCCAGACTTGATGGAACCTTATTTTTGAAGCTGGCAGCGGATTATCTTGCAGAACCACTTTCAATTTTATTTAATTTGTCAATTAAAACCAAAGAAATTCCATCGGTTTGGAAATCAGCTTTTGTCTTGCCTTTATTGAAAGGAGGTGATCCATCGGTGTTGACTAATTATAGGCCAATATCAAATTTGTGTGTTTTATCCAAAATCATGGAATCGCTAGTTTGTGACCAGTTGAAGGAGTTTTTGTACTCTAATGATATTGTCTCTAAATTTCAGTCAGGCTTCAGGAAAAAACACAGTACTAACACTGCCACTATGAAAGTGATAAATGATATTATTATGGCACTTGATAAGAAATTGTACTGTGCGTCACTCTTTATTGACCTCTCAAAAGCTTTTGACACTGTTGATCATGCTGTCCTAAAAACAGACTGCTCAGCCTTGGATTGTCAGAACATGCAATAGCGTGGTTCTCAAATTATTTGAATAATAGAACCCAGTGCATTAAACTTGAAGGTCTTTGTTCTAAATTTGTTGCTGTCCACAAGGGGTGCCACAGGGCTCAGTTTTGGGTCCCCTTTGTTTCTTTTTATATATCAATGACTTGGGTCAAAATGTCTCAGACACAAATTTGCATTTTTATGCTGACGATACAGTTATTTACTGCTATGGATCATCTCTTACTCAGGCCATTGAAACCTTACAGAAAGCCTTTGTTGCTTTCCAGCATTCACTTATCCAGCTAAAATTAGTTCTCAATGCTGACAAGACTAAGCTAATGTTGTTTTCTAAGTCAAAGAAGGTCCCAGAGCCTATTCCAGTGGTGTCCACCCTTGAAGGAAATGTCATAGAGATAGTTCATGAATATAAATACCTTGGTGTCTGGATAGATGACTCCTTTACCTTTAAACCACATATAGAGAGACTTGTAAAGAAACTGAGGCTGAAACTTTGTTTTTTTCCGTAATAAACAGTGTTTTTCTTTTGCAGTAAAAAACGTCTTGTCACTGCAACCTTTTTATCTGTGTTAGATTATGGTGACATTCTGTATATGAATGCTTCTTCTTCATGTCTTCTAATGTTGGACACGATGTATCATGCTTCCTTGAGGTTTATCACCAATTGTAGATATCTGACCCATCATTGTGACTTGTACTTAAGAGTAAATTGGCCTTCTTTGGCCATTAGAAGACAGGGCATTGGTACACTTTTATTTACAAAGCTATTCTTGGATTGTTGCCTCCTTATATTTGTACTTTGGTCACAAGGACAAATAGTGGTTCTTACTCCTTATGTTCAAATGATCAGCTGCTGCTGTCTGTTCCCCTGTCCGCACAGAGTTGGGTAAGAAAGCCTTTGTCCACTCTGCGCCTTTTCATGGAACCTGTTACAGAAAGACTGGAAACTGACTGAATTGTTGTCTTTAAATGTTTTTAAACTAAACTCAAAGGCCTACAGACTGCCTCAATAATGTGTAATTGTTTTGTGTAATTTTTAATCTTGTTTGTTTGTATGTATTTGTTTGGAAATGTGCTGCCTCTTGGCCAGGACTCCCTTGAAAAAGAGGTTTTTAATCTCAATGGGACATTCCTGGTTAAATAAAGGTTAAATAAAATAAAAATAAAAAAAAGATAGGCTTGAGAAGTGATCCTGCGCTTATTACTTCCTGCGCCCCTGATGTCATATTCAACATGCTGATAAGGTACTTCAGCAACACTTCCTCTTGCCTACCTCTGCAGGACTTCTACTCGACTCTGCCTTCTCACAGGGAGAATCCTGTTGATTACTGGATACGTCTCAACAAGGCTGCTGATATGGCTGAGGAAGGTTTGAAGCATCAGGGCAGACGAATGGAGGACATTGGTGGTGAGATCGCTAAGATGTTTGTGAAACACTGCCCAGATCCTGAGCTTGCATCTGTGTTTAAGTACAAGCAGATACATGAGTGGACGTGCAAGGAGATTCAGGAGAGGATAGATGAGTATCGGCGGGAGAGGGTGTCTTCTGTGAGAGTGCGCGTGGTTGAGGCTCATGCAGCAGCGCTGATTCGTGATGACACGCATGTTGAGCTCTTGAATATTGATGACAGGAAGTCTTCTGGTGTTGACTCGCTTCCTACCTCACCCCCGTCTCCTGGGGTAGGTCCCTCTGTGTCACCCTCTCCTCTCTTGTCCCAGACGCAGCAGACGTTTCTCGCTCCAAGCTGTCCCACAGTTCCTCCTCTATTGTCACAGGATGGGGAACGGAACCCGACAACCTCATCTCAGAATAGATGTCAGACTATTCCCCTGCATTACCAGAAGCAGTCTGCTCTCCCTGCTCCTGAGCAGCAGTTCCCTCACAGTCAGCGGCCCAGTGATAATGCTGTGCTTGGCGAGATGATGTCAATGCTCAGGGAGCTGTTGAATAAAGTGAAGGCTGGGGATGGACATTCCCCCTCACGGCAGGGTGGCAGACTTAGTACAGAACCGGGCCCTTCGCTCAATGGCAGGAGCTGTCAGGTCTGTAATAAGGAGGACCACACTACACAGTCTCATTGCCGCTTCGCCCGACTCTGTTTCACATGCTTTCAGCCCGGTCACACACGTCGCTCGTGTGCCAATGGGGCCTCTACGGGTGACAATGCCCAGGGAAACTAGACGGCCTGTGCTTTGAGGGAGGCTGTACAGGTCATGAAGAACACTCCCACACACATGATGCAGCAGAGCTGTATGACAATGTAAAGGACTTAGACAAGTCTGAGAGAGTTATTTTTCAGGACACACAGAGACTCAGCAGCAGTGACAGCCTGTTCTACACTCCTGTTACAATCGGAGGCAAGGCATCCCTTGGTGCTATGTTGGATAGTGGTTCAATGGCCTGTTCCTTGAGTGAAGTAGCACTGCAGAGGCTTGCTGCTGCTGGTGCTATTGATTTGAGCAATCAGGGGGCACCCACTGTTGTTTTTGTTGGCTGTGGTGGTGTACGAGTGAAGCCTAAATCAGTGGTGGAGCTCGACATGGAGGTGTATGGGTGCCATATCTTGGTTCCAACCTTTGTTGTTGAGAATCAACGAGATGACTTAATTGTTGGCTCGAATGTCATCAGACATTTAATCCGTCAGTTCAAGAAAGATGCAAGCTACTGGGAGGCAGTTTCGGCGTCGGGTTCAGGTCATCAGGAACTTGAACAGTTCCTCTCTCTGCTTGCTGGCTTGAACGCTGGTCTGGTACTGAGGTACCAGACAAAGTGGGCACAGTCAGGTGCAACAGGGCTGTCACCCTGCCAGGTAACAGTGAGTTTCTTGTATGGGGAAACTTCCTAAAGATGTTAAGATATCTCCTGCTCCACTGTGGTTACTGAGCCAACCACCTCTCGCTCTGCACCCAGGGGCATCATGGTCGCTAGAGTGGTGACTCTCTCTGGGAGACAGGTGGGTCCCACTCAAGCTCCTCAACGCCACGGACAACCCTGTTATTCTGCGGAGGAATGCCAAGCTTGCTGATGTCTACACCTGCCTTGCATTGGAGGATATGGAGGTTCCAGAGCTCAGTCAACAGTCTACTCGTACAGAGCCCACTGGGACATCTGTACCCACAGTGGATGTTGGTACTGTACAGGAGAGGCTGGACCGTGTTGGCCTGGGTGACCTGGACCTGAAATCCTGTGATGTGTCATCGGACTGGCAAGAAAAGTTGGCTGACCTTGTGGTCAATTATCAAGATGTCTTTTCTCGCCATCATCTGGACTGTGGTGAAGCTAAGGGCTTTGTACACAGGATTCGACTGACAGATGACAGGCCATTTCGTCTCCCCTACAGGCGTGTGCCTCCTGCCGAATACCTCAAGCTCCGCCAGGTTCTTAACGAGATGGAGGAGAGAGACATAATCAGGAAGTCTACTAGCGAGTTTGCCTCACCTCTTGTCCTTGTGTGGAAGAGAAATGGTGACTTGCGAGTGTGCACCGATTTTCGATGGCTCAACAGGCGGACGCTAAAGGGCGCCATCCCCTGCCACATCAAGCTGATTGCTTGGCGGCCCTTGGTGGCAATGCGTTTTTTTAGCACGATGGACTTAACTTCTGGCTTCTATAACATGCCGCTACATGAGGAGGATCGCAAATACTCTGCATTCACAACACCCATGGGTTTGTACGAGTATAACCGCCTCCCTCAGGGTTTGTGCAACAGCCCAGCCAGCTTCATGAGAATGATGACCTGCATTTTTGGCGATCAAAATTTCCTCAGCCTGCTGTGCTACCTTGATGATCTGTTGGTCTTTGCACCATCTGAGGAGTTGGCTTTGGAGAGGTTGGGAATGGTTTTCAGCCGACTTCGCCAACACAACCTGAAATTGGCCCCAAAGAAGTGCTGGCTTCTCAGGAGGTCGGTGAAATTCCTCGGCACATCATTAATGGGTCTGGTGTGTCCACAGACCCTGCTAAGGTCGAGGCTGTCAGCAATATGACCATTGCGGACCTAATGGAGCCTGATGGGATCACCCGTCACAGTCCCGTGTCAGATCATTTCTGGGGATGGTAAACTATTACCAGCATTTTGTGCCCAACTACTCTCTGCCTTGGCAAGGCCTCTCTTTGACCTTCTGTCTGGCCGGAGGCAGAAGCGCAAGGGGCGGGCACGTGTGGGCCGTGCTATGCAATCTCGGAAGCTGACACCTACTGACTGGACACATGATCATCAACAGTCATTTGAGGATCTGAAGGCTGCTTTGGTGTCCTCAGTGGTTTTGGCTCATCCTGACTTTGCTCGCCTTTTTGTCTTGTCCACCGACGCCTCCTTGGATGGGCTGGGAGCAGTTCTTTCACAAGTTCAGGAAGGTGATTTTGTGGCTAGACCAGTTGCATTTGCCAGTAAATCCTTTCCGTGCCCAGCGAAAGTACCCTGCTCATCGCCTTGAATTCCTTGGCGTTGAAATGGTCTGTGTGTGACAAGTTTAGCCACTGGCTCAAGGGACATGCCTTCACGGTGTGGACTGATAATAATCCGCTTACACACATTATGACTAAACCTCGCCTGGACGCCTGTGAGCAGCGGTGGGTGGCGGCTGGCATCTTATGAGTTTGATATCAAATATGTCCCTGGTTCTAAGAACATTGTCGCAGATGCACTAAGCCGTCGACCATTTGTAAAGTTGGCTGTTGGAGAGAGTTGCTTTGCATTTTATAGCGACCTAGTTGGAGAAGCTCTTCCCATCTCTGTTGGCTCAGTACAGGAGGCATTTCGACAGTCAAACTCCAGTCGACATCTCTTCGGACGGCCAGGTCGAGGAGGAGCCTAATGTGTCGGTGCATGCTAAGAACCAGTCCTTGACTAAAGAGGAGGTCTCTGCCATCTTTGAGACACATACCCTTTGGGAGTCGGGTGCCAGAACGCGCATGTTGACATCCTCCAACAGCTTCCACAGCTACTTCTCCCTGAAACAGATGCTCAACCAGTGTTTTCTGAGGGTGAGCTTCAGAGGGGCAGATGAGTGATCCTATCCTCTCGAGAGTGTTGTACTTTGTGGAACGAGGCCGTCGACCTTCCAGGAGGGAGAAATCCAGTGAGTGTGCCATGGTCATTAGGTACCTTAAACACTGGGACAAACTGACGATGTGTAATGGTGTCCTTTACAGAGTATCTAGGATCAGGTCTCCAAGAAGAAGAGATACCAATTTGTTGTCCCTGATGCCCTTAAACCCGAGGTCCTCCAGGGCACACATGACAATGCTGGTCACCAGGGGCAGTTTAGGAGCTTGTGTCTGGCCCGCCAGAGATTCTTTTGGCCGCACATTGATAGAGATGTGAAGGATTATGTGCGACAATGCCAGCGGTGTGTCGTTGGTAAGGCAGCTGATCCTGAGGGAGGGCACCCTGAGAGTATCAAGACATCTGCACCTTTGGAAATTGTGTGCATTGATTTTTGGACTCATGGAGGATTCTAACAAGAAACCTGTTGATGTGCTGGTAGTGACGGACCATTTTACTAGGATGGCCCAGGCCTTCCCTTGCCGAGATCAGTCTGCTAAACAGGTTGCGAAGCAACTCTGGGACAAGTATTTCTGCATTTATGGATTCCCAGAGAGAATCCATTCTGACCAGGGGGCATCATTTGAAAGTCAGCTGGTTGCCGGATTGCTCAGGGTTGCTGGTGTGAAGAAGTCTCGGACGACACCGCACCATCCAATGGGCAACGGTAGTGTGGAACGCTTTTAACAGGACACTGGGCAACATGATTCGTGCCCTCCTCCTGATGCAAAACACGACTGGCCCCGGCGCCTCAGACCCTGACATTCATGTATAACTGTACTGTGCATGAGACAACAGGTTACGCCCTTTCTATCTCATGTTTGGTAGGGTCCCCGCCTTCCAGTTGATGTGCTGTTCAAAACATACTGAAAGATCCTGAAATCAGTTGTTATGATAGCTACGTGGTGTCCCCCTGACGAAGGATCTTCAAGAGGCAATGGCTATTGCTCAAGGACATGTTGCCAAAGAACAGAGACGCCAGGCTGAGCTCTATAACCGACGTGTGAAGGGGAACTTGATTGCTACGGGTGATAGAGTCCTGGTTTCCAACAGACGTGAGAGAGGGAAGCGAAAAACAGCAGACAGGTGGGAGTCCACCATATACACTGTCGCTGGCGTGAACCATGCTACTCACACATATGTGATCAAGAATCCTATGACTGGACAGGAGAGGGTTGTGCACCGTAACCTGTTGATGCTTGTTAACTTCTTACCTGTGGACGTGGACAGTCATGCAGATCGCACCTTTCAGTCTTCTTCTGAAGCTGGATCTGGCGATGTCATGGATGCAACAGGATTGCTGTCTTTCTCAGAAAGTGGGGAATCTGTGAACAGAACTCGGCAATGGGTTGACAATTTGTCGGCTGCATGTTCGGACAGCTGTGAGGACGCTGAGCCCTCTAGTCGTGTTTTGAGCATGGCTGATGTGCCTGAGAGTGTGAGTGATTTGCACCATCAGGCCGGTTCAGTGACCTCTGAACAAGACTGCTTATCGGCCCCCCGACCATCACTCAGGGAGGGAACAGACAACTCACGCCTTCCAACCAATCTGGTCCTGGTGATGTACAACCAGTCAGATCTCGTTTTGGGCGCATTGTCAAACCAGTCAATCGGTTGCTCCATGTAATGTCCACTCAAGAGGTCGTCAATGATGCAAGTCAGATAATTGGCAAAGTCTCCAAATCAATACGTCAGGCTTTTCAGTGAGGTTTTCTTCTACATTGTGGTTTCCAGTTTGGTGTATTTGTTCCATTCTGGTTTGCCATTGCACCACCGTGTTTACACTCCGGTCCCGATGCGGGGGACATTTCTTTTTTCTGTGGGGCATGGTTTGTGTGGGGGGTGTAGACGGCATCCTGCATCCAGGAGCTGGTAGTGAGTTGGCGCCGCTCACTCTGCTTCATCCTTTTGGGGATACTTCTTGAGTTGGTATGTCTATAACCATGTCGGGTCTGTTTTCTTTTGGGTCTTTCTTTTGGTTTGTTGATTTTGGTGGATGCTGTGGGTTGTGCATCTATAATTTTGAGCGAAATTCATGGGGGTGGATGTAACAGAGTTAGAAAATAGCTTAATGAATTTCCTCAAAATTGATGTGCTTTGTGAATAGTTGGAGCCACCTGGTGGACAAATACCGCAACTGCAACTGTTAAGGTTCCAAATCGCTGCACAGCGCATGCCTCAAAGAAAGGAAAATACTCCCAAGCTGGTGGTAGGTGCTTGTGAGCGATACTGTTGTTAATTGTGTATGTGTATTAATTAAAACATTCTTATAGTGGTAATTGTCAACATGTATTTTGATTGTAAGCAGTACTAGCATGTATCCTGAAGGTTACAGGCATTTTGATGCATGGGTAGTAACTTTATTCACGAGTAGCATTTTTAGTTAGCATGCTAAGCTAAGCTAATACTGTTAGCTAGTCGGGTGCTTTTGACTTGCACTCAGCTCTAATGTTTCTCTGTGTGATTGTAATTGTTCTAATTCTTTTTAACAGAACTGAATGTTGCAGTTGCTTAGCACACTGTTAATGACGACTGTTTTCTTTGTACCAGGTAGGCGCTGTTAAGTATAAGTTTTAATTGATGCTGTTGTATAGGAAAAAAAGATGAACAATGATGATTTATAATAGAAAAGCTGTTTTATATGTTATTGTTGTTGTTGGTTAGGAAAAAGGAGATATAATGTCTCTTATCACTCACTTACCACAAGGAGAAAAATAAATAAATAATACTGCTACTATACGATCACAGGTTTGGTTTCAGCTAGAACTTTTAAAGAAAGATTTTGTTAATGTTGTGTTGTATCTTAGTCATTTGTTAAGTGTTATGTTTGGAAAGAAAAAAAAAGGAAAATACTCCCAAGCTGGTGAACTGAATGTTGCAGTTGCTTAGCACACTGTTAATGACGACTGTTTTCTTTGTACCAGTTGCCAGAATAAAGAGGGAGCCCAAAGTAAGGGCAAGTCCAGCGTTGCAGTGCCGTCCTTCCTACATGGGCATATCACACCACTTGCACGATAGACTCACAGAACAGCAACAGCTACACTAAAGTCCCTCTGTCTAAGCTCACAGTACAAGAAAAGAAGGCCGT
Source organism: Oreochromis aureus (assembly GCF_013358895.1). NCBI lineage: Eukaryota > Metazoa > Chordata > Actinopteri > Cichliformes > Cichlidae > Oreochromis > Oreochromis aureus. Next base: position 1,524,441 of record NC_052955.1, on the reverse strand, counting down.
CACATCCCTGAGCAAAGACCATAACATCACCATACTACCAGCTGACAACGGGAGGTGCACTGTTGCTCTCAACACAACGGATTATCACATGGAAATTACTACACTCCTCAGTGACAACAACACCTATGAAGCCTGAAGACGAGACCCCACAAGCAGCTACAAAAGAAAGTTATCAGTTGCCTCCAAAAACTTGAAAAGGATTGACCGCCCTATGTCTGTGAAGATTCTCAGTCATCCAGGTCATCGTAGTCAAAGGAGTTTGCAGAGAAAAGCGTCTGGACTTCTTTAAGTTGCTTGAAGACGTTTCACCTCTCATCTGAGAAGCTTCTTCACTTCTAAGGTCAAATGGCCGAGAGTCCCAGATTTAAACCCAGTGGGAGTATCCCCCCAAAGAGGGACAAAAGACCCCCTGGTGATCCTCTAATCACATGCGCCAAGGTGTGAAAGCGGGTGTGGGACCTAATCAGCCAGGGTTTCGGGTGAGCCCATTGTGAAACCTGGCCCCACCTTGTCATGTGAATTCCTGAGGTCAGATGTCCCAGGATGTGAGTGGGCGTTAAGGCGTCTGGGGAGGGAACTCAAAACTGGATTACAGATGGCAGACAGTTGGTGTCGTAAACCACCGCCTCTGTTCAAAGATGGTCGCTCACAGTGGACATAGATGGCCTCTTTCACTCCTCTTTCAAACCATCTGTCCTCTCTGTCCAAAATGTGAACATTGGCATCCTCGAAAGAGTGACCTTTATAATTAAGATGCAGATGGACTGCTGAGTCTTGTCCTGTGGAGGTGGCTCTTCTATGTTGTGCCATGCGCTTGTGAAGTGGCTGTTTGGTCTCGCCAATACATACATACCACCGTCTGTACCCAGGGGATGCCATACCCTGTATTTACAGACTTCCAAAGATCCACAAAGGGGTCCCACTCAGACCCACTGTCAGCAGCATAAACTCAGCCACCTACAACATCTCTAAACACCTTGCCACCATCCTAGCTCCCCTGTTGGGGAACACCCCCATCCCATCAAAAAGTCCACCGACTTCACCAACAAGGTCCAGAAACTTACACTTGACCCAGATCATACCATGGTGTCCTTTCATGTGGTCTCTCTCTTCACTTGCATACCTACAACAGAGGCAGTGGAGACTGTCAGAAAACAAGTACAAGAAAACCCCTGCTTAGAAAACACCACGATCGGACCTGCACACTGTTAGACCTCTGCCTTACCCCCACATATTTTAAATACAACGAGGGTTTCTACAGACACAAACATGGATGTGCCAGAAAGGCTCTTGGATCTTTTAAAGGGACAGTACCCAGCCACTGGTACAGATATATTGATGACCTCTGGATACAAATCAAAACCCAAAAGTGGAGTCCTTCACTGCTCACATCAACACTGTGGATAAGAACATAAAGTTCACCAGGGAAGACACAAAGCATAACCTTTGGCTATTCCTGGATTGCGCGCTGTCTGCGCATTGAGGAGGACGGAAACCTCAACACTGAAGTTTACTGGAAGCCCACACACACACAGCGCCTCTTCTTTGACTCCCACCACCCTCTGGAAAACAAACTTGGAGTAATCAGGATCCTACAACCTCGGGCAGAAAGTGTTCCCTCTAAGCCTGAAGGGAAAAAGAAGGAACACACACATGTAAAGGAAGCTCATTAGGATAACATGCGGTTATCCTAATTGGGCTTTCATCAAGTCAGCAAAGATGCAGAGAAGAGAAGGTCAGAGACCAACGAGGGAGGATCAGGAGGACAAACAGAACAACATCATCCCTCATGTAGCAGATTTATCAGAGAAACTCAGGAGAGTCTTCCCCAAGCACGACGTCCCAGTGTCCTTCGGACCCAGCCACACAGAGCTCAGACCTCTACACTGGAGACACCAAACAGCCCCTTCACCTTGACAGGACAAGACTCAGCTGTTCATCTGCATCTAAAGGTCAAAGGTCACTCTTTCTTTTCTTTTTTTTTCTTTTTTTTGAACATTGGCATCCTTGAAAGAGGATGCCAATGTTCACATTTTGGACAGAGAAGACAGATGGTTTGAAAGAGGAGTAAAAGAAGCATATATGTCCGATGTCAACGACCATCTTTGAACAGAGGGTGGGGCTTAAGTCCCTTTGAGATCCTTCCCAGACGCCTTAACGCCCACTCACATCTTTTGTCAGTTGATCTCAGTAACATGACAGAGTGAGGCAAGCTCTCACAATTTTTTAACTTAAAAACTCTGCTGATAATGGCCTACACCCAGTCGCTCCTTAGACTACCATGATGACTGAGAACCTACACAGACACTCTCTAAAACACTTCCATATTGGATACACCCGTGTTTCCTCGTCCCCTCCAGGTACATTTAAGGAAGTCGATGATCCTTCATAATAGAGGAGAGGGAACGATTTCCAGGTGGCAGGAGAGGAGAGGATGTGAGGAAGCAGAAGTTGGTGTAATGAAAAGGATGCTGTTGGTACTCTACCCACCTCTGATGTCACTGGTGGTGTCCCTGATGGGCTTACCTGAACAGGTGAGATCCAGGACGTGAGTCGATGCAAGCATAAAGGAACTGATTTTGTTACTATGATATAATAGTGCACACTCTCTCAGAGCAGCTCCAGCCTGAACACAGTCAGGTTTGATCTCCCACACAGATCTCTTTGAGGACTTTCTCTCTCCTACATAAACTGCAGAGCCACAGTCCAGATGTTCACAGACAACAGCTGCTTGCTTCAGGGTCCAGTCATACCCATCCACTGGTCTCCATTCTCCAAGGTTCACCTCCAGTGTACCTGTGCAGCGACTGGCTCCTCCCACCAACCTGACAGGCTCTAACAGAAAGCAGAGAGTCATCAGTGAGAGAACAAACTGAGTTTGAACCAAAGCTGCAGCTCCTCTTCTACCTGAGCAGGTGAGTCCAACAGCTTTGCCAGGTGAGCAGCTGCTTCTGGCTGAGCCTGAGCTTCCACAGTCCAGGAGAGCAGACTCATGGCCTCCACACTGGAACTCTCTGCTCCACACTGGAGCCTCCACTTCTCCATAGAGCGCCCCCTGGAGGAGTGAAGGAGGCCCACAGCCAAGCTCCCTGCAGACCACCTCTGCATCCTGCAGGTCAAAGTCATCTTCACACACTGAGGACCATCTCTGGTTAGACTTCACCTGCAGTCTGCCTGAACACAGACTGGAACCGTTCAGCAGCCTGACAGAGTCTGCAGAGATCAGAGAAGATCAAACCGAGAGATCAGAGACAGCAGACACACAAGACAAAGATGGCAGCAAACAACTATTCACTCATTCAGACTCAGCGCAACTCCAACATGAGTTAATCATTAACAACAGAACAAAAAAGAAATTGTGTAAAAACTGAGTAATCCTTAACCGCCAACGTGTGATGGTGTGTTCACAGCCCTGTAGGTTACCTGAACACAAAAGGCAAAATGTTCAGGAAGAAACTGTCTGCTTTACTGACGATGGGAGTAATAGAAGAGTCCTCAGAAAGTCCATTCTGCTCATATGGACGTAGTGTTTTGAGTGGGAGAAACGTTTCGTCACTCATCCAAGTGGCTTCTGCAGTAGTTGAAGAATTCCTAACATTTCTTTGCTTTGTCCAGATGAACAGAATCAACTTTTTGGATTTCCTTACCTGGATGATTGAGCATTAAGACAAATAGAAGAGTTGCACAGCACATTCTGTAGCCCCATAGTTGGTGTGATGAAGAAGAATGAGTCTATTTGTTTCTGTGTAAATGTCATGATCCTGGCCATGTTGGCCCAGCATTCTTAGTTTTCATGTATTTTTGTATTTTGTTCTTTATTTAGGCCATGGTTCCCGGGATGCTCTGTTAAGATGTTCCTTATTTGATTACCCCCTGTGTGCCCCGTGTATCTGTGAGCTCTCGTTTCCCCTCCTTGTGTTTTATTCCATGTTTTCCCCAGCCCGTTATGTCTGTGCTCTCCCTGTGCTCTCTCTCCTCCTGTCTGAACCTCTGTGTACTTCCTCTTTTACTTTGACAGTCTCTCGTCAGTATGCGTCATGTTGTGTTCACTCCTGCCCTGTCTCGTTACGATTATCTGTGTCAGCTGTGTTCCCCGTGTGCTCCCACTTCCCTCGTTTGCCCTCTGTGTATTTATGTCCGCGTCTCCCTCAGTTCAGTGGCGTCCTTGCTGGGAGAAGGGCAGGAGAGAGTTAAAGAGCTTTGGATGGGTGGGTGGGGAAGAGCTAGGGATCTTAAATTGGATCAGTTAGACATATGTCAGCGAGTGCCGAGGCCTGCAATCCCTCCATGGATACTTCCTGAAGCAGCTGTAGACTTTTCTTTGTTGTGCCAGAAGAGTAAGGACAGGGCAGGCGGTCTAGACTCGAATATAGTTCAGGGTTTCATAGATCAGTATTATGGGTATGTGCAGGTATATACGGATGCTTCAAAGAATCCAGCTAGTCAAGTGGGGGGGGCAGTAGTAATTCTGGACTTTATGGTTAAAATAGGGAAGAGGATTAATAATGGATTGTCTGTGTTTACAGGAGAAATGATAGCGATTCTATTAGCAGTGCAGTGGGTGGAAGATTTGAGGCCATTGAAAACAATTATTTGTTCAGATTCCAGTGCAGCCTTGGTTAGCCTACAGAATGATCATTCGAAAGGTAGGTCAGACATTTTATTAGAGGTTCAGCAAACTCTTTACAGGATACATATGATGGGTCTATCGGTAGTGTTTGTATGGGTCCCGGCTCACTATGGGGTAAGGGGGAATGAAGCAGCGGACAGGTTAGCAAAGGAAGCCACTAATCATGAGACAGTTGATCTGGTGGTGAATTTTGGTCAGGAGGAAGTAAAAAGTATTATTAAGATAGAAATGAGGGGTAGATGGCAGAAACAGTGGGAAGAAGACAGGAGGGGAAGGTGGTTATATAAAATTCAAAGGGGGGGTGGGAGTGAGGAGAGCCACAAGAAGGAGTAGGCGAGAGGAGGTGGTGGTGTCATACGGGTTTGAATTCCACACTGTTCTTGATAGGGAAACATGCCTCAGGGAAATGTGATTATTGTGGAGAGGATGAAACCTTGGAGCATGTTATTTTGCAGTGTCGGAATTATACGGTAGAGGAGACGGTTGGTCCAAAATCTCAGTAGCATTGCTATGAAACTTGATCTTGTAGGGTTGCTACGGAAGGAGTCGGGGGATAAATGTTATCAGGCATTGTTTCAGTTTTTGAGAGAAGGAAGGTTGTTTGGGAGGATATGAAGTGGGGTTTTTGGGGTTTTTTTTGTTTTTTTTAAGCGTGATTTCTGTCCACACTCCATACCAGTGGTGGCGGTAATGCACCATGCAATTGTTTGCCAACCGCCAATAATACGTAAAAGAAGAAGAAGCAGAAGAAGTTCAGTGTCGCGTTCTCCCTCATGACTGTGTGCCCCTCCGTGTGTTTCCTCATGAGTCGGTTCCTTTATGACTTCCCAGTTTAGTTTCATATTATTTTGTATTGCCTTAACTTCCGTCAGCATTAAAGCTGTATTTTGAGTTCAGTCCTGTTTTCCCGTGAGTTTGCGTTTGGGTCCACTTCCTGCCTGCACACAGCCTAAGTATGACAGTAAACTACTGCGAAGTGAATGAGGTGTCACAGTTTGATGCATATCCCATTCCTGGACCGGCTGAACAACCAAGGGCTACTGGCAGATTCTTTTTAGCTTGTTTGCAGCCCCAGCAACTTTCCAGTGCCTCATTGACGGGGTGTTGTCTGCACGTTGCATATGCTGGATGATACCTGGATGATGTGGTGAGTCACGGTGACACCTCAGGGGAGTGAGTGGCTGTGGTGCAGGAGTCTCTCAGGCAGGGGCTGAAGTTGAAGGTAATCAGGGGCACCGATGGCTGGCCTAAGTTGAGTGATGTGGGTCTGTCGTGGTGGAGTGCCATTTTTGGCTCAGCTGTGAGGTTTGGGTGGTGCAGTGGGTTTAGTGTCAGGGGAAGGAATCTAATTATGCCTCTCCTTTGCTTCCTGAGTGGGCATTACTGTACAAAGCAGCAATTCACCAAGTGCACAGATCCTTAAAGCTTCAGTCACACTGGGGTGAAAATAGGACAACAATCTCTTTCTGACCAGTCAAAACTGGTGAGTGCACGGACTGCAGCAACCAGCCGGTTTCCCAGAACAGGAGTGTGCAGCATCCTCACAGTATTCCATCTGGGACAGATTGGGAAGAGGCCAGCAAATAATTTCTGTCTACGTTGGAAATTCATATTGATTCCCAACAGGTCAGCCTCCACCTATGAGCCCAAATACTGTAATCTTCTCCATCAAATAAATAGACAATTGCGACTTACTAAGGTTTGTGGCCTGCCGGGGAAATCTAATCTAATCTGAAAAGTTGTACCTGATATGCATGAGACCTGCTGCTAGCAATGTTTATTTAGTACAGCGCTGTACCTGATGTAGCTAACAGATTGCAACACATTTGATTCAAGATGCTTTGTTGTCATATTCACAGACTTCTGTACGGTAGCTCTCTCAGAGGAGAACACACAGAGAAAGAGGAAAAACAAGTTTTCCTCAGACTGTGACAGATGTGAGATGTATTACTGTCTCAGATCAGTCCTCATCTTCAGAGATACTAGCCATTTCTCAATTCTCAAGTACGCGAGTACGTACTCGCCGAGAACACACGGGAGTATGTACCACGAGAACGCGAGCACGGACTCGCGATATGTACAATTGGAACACCTGCGTACGTGATGATGTCACAGGTCCGGAGTTTTTACTGCCGTCCCCTCTTAATTTAACTGTGAGTAACATGTTATGAAGCTTACCTTTAATCACAGCCAAACCGGTTTACTCAGGAACAAATAAAACACTGAAATAAACCAAACATTAACATTTAGAAGTGATCTAAGTGACTTATATATCATTTTAACCTCAGTAGTGAAACCTCTATTAATAAAAATAGTGTACATGTACATACGTGTACATACCTTAATAAAAACAAGCAGGTGAGATGTTAGAACGCTTTTATTTCTATTCTAGTGGACACTCAATACTATAGACAGCTGCTGGGGTTTCTTTAACCTGAGTAGTGAGAAGTCCATGAGCCGGGGACGGACGATGTGCCGGAGTCCGCTGTTGAGTTTTGGACGAAATGCATTCTGGGATATTTAGCTGTACCAAGTCCACACCGATGCATGCTCGATAAAACAGGCGGAGCGAGAACACATCCGGGACTTTTTTCGTTCTCGGCTTGATGCGTGCCAATTGGAACAGTACTTGGTCTCCGACTGATGACGTAACACGAGTACACGAGAACGCAAGTACGCACAAGTACGCATATTGAGAAACGCCCACTATGTCAGAGGGAAGGAGATTGCATGTTTATGTCCAATGTCTCAAACTAGACTCTGATGACTCCTCTTAGGGAACCTTTTGGGAACAGAGTCTCAGCTGGGCCAGATCTCCACTGTGGAGTAGCTGAGATCTCACAGACGACTTTAATCCATTTTTGCTTGGATTTCTTTTTCTATTTTATGATGTGAGACAGAAAAAGACAAGATCTTAAATGACAATAAAGAGACCTGAGTAAAACGCTGACTCAGGAAGGAGCTGAAGAAGGAGAGCTTTAAGGACGGTTGGTGGTTGGTCCAGAGGACTCCTGAAGCTCTGCTCTGGTCACTGAGCTAGTCTGCTGCTGTTCAAACTGGTGTCTGTTAAACTGTGAGGATTTCACTGATGGGCTCACCTGAACAGGTGATGTCCAGACTCGAGGAAGAGTTATGTGATTCTGCACACTTCATATCAGGTTCAGACTGCACACAGTTAGGATTTATTTTCCACACAGCTGTGTCGGAGGTTTTCTTTCTCTCTCGTACAGAAGCAGCAGAGCCACAGTCCAGATGTTCACAGACAACAGCTGCTTTCTTCAGGTTCCAGAGAGAGCCAATGACTGGTCTCGATTCTCCCAGGTGTTTCACCTCCAGTGTACCTGCACAGTGACTGGCTCCTCCCACCAACCTGACATAATCGTGCTCTGAACAGAAAGCAGAGAGTCATCGGTAAAGAAGTAAAACTGCTTCTATCATTCTTTATTTCTCTGTGATTTCTCTGTTTACCTGTTGAACTTTGTCCTCCTTCAGTCGTGACTCCTGGTAATAAAATCAGAGAATCATCACTATGAAGCAGGACGTTTGTAACACACTGACACAGATACCTGCACCAATGAGACTTTTAATTCAATAAATTCACACCAGGTGACTGACGCAGGAAAAACTCACAAACAGGAAAAACAGACTTTCCAACAAAAAACTAAAGAAGACTAAGGCACAGCTGAAACTAACCATGGGAGACAAGACAGAGGAAGCAAAACTAAGAATCTGACCTATTGTCAGATCCCTTCAGTGCGCCCTGAGAGGACGCCATCATCTACCTGCTCAGTCATGGACATGTCCATCTGGATCTGTCATGGTACCTGGGTCAGCGTTTTCAGTTTCGTGTGAATTTGTTGTCTTTCCTTTGCATTAATAAGATGATTTTAGTTTTAGCTTTGTTTGGTTTAGTCTTTAGTTTATCTGTATTTCCAGTTCATGGTGTCTTGTTTGATATTAGGTCCCTTTCATGTCTTTGTCTCGTCTCTGTGTCTGGTCCTTAGTGTTTCCCCGTTTCCTGCACCACTGAAAAACACAGGAAATCATACTTGCCTGCCTACTTTAGTTTTTGTTAGTTACTGTATTGGAGTTACTGTGACCACATCATTTCCTCTGTTAATAATAAAGTATTCTGATTCTATTGAAGGAGTGTCTAAAAGCTAACCTCTAGAGATGAGCTGAAGACTTCTGAGGACTTAGTCATGGTAGCTATAATGGTAGATTAATGACATCATGATTGTGCCCATGAGAGAAACCATGGGCACATGGGCTTCAGACTGCAGGGCATCAACCTCTGGCATCAACAAGGCCTTTTCTCCCAGAGACAGACTGCTGCTCAGGATATTTACTCTTCTTTGGACCTTTCTCTGTAAACCTTAGAACCAGCATGTGGGAAATCCCAGCCGGTCAGCAGTTTCTGAAAGACTCCTTCAAGTCACTTAAATCACCGTTCTTCTCCATTCTGCTCAGTTTAAACTTCAGCAGGTCGTCATCGTGTCTGTTGCCATGTGACTGACAGCCACAAGCAGCTGAACAGAACAATCCTTTTTTAAAAAGCAGCAGTGATCTCACTTTAAACAAAACAAGAAAGCTCAAAGCTGTTCATCAAACCAAAGCGCTGGAGTCAGCAGAGGGCGCTGTCTCATCATTCAGCCCTGACACGCAGCAGCCCACAGCCACGTGCTGACTCTGACATGATGAGCCTCAGTTTCAAACTGTGAGCTGTCACTACTGAACTACAGAGCACATCACCTCCTGCTCACTTCCAGCCAATCAGGCTCTCGATCAGCATTAACAGTGAGGGCTGCTGCACACACATCATCACTGAGTAAAACCATCAGATGGATTCTCTCATTTTCAACACATTCTTCCATAAATCAGAATCATCTTTATAATAACAAACTGGACTGGTCAACAAACACAAATGCACTTTACAAAAAGGTCTAAGTCGTCTCCACCTGCTACGGCGGCTGAGAGCCTTCGGGGTGAACAGGACACTCCTAAGGACATTTTACGACACTGGTGGCGTCTGCTATACTGTGGTGAGTGCTGTGAGAGGGACAGGGGGAAACTAAACACACTGGTCAGGAGGGCCAGCTCTGTCCTGGACTGTCCTCCAAAGTCCATCGAGCAGGTTGAGGAGAGGCTGTTGTCTAAGCTAACATCCATCATGGACAACACCTCCCACCGCCTGCATGAGACTGTACAAGCACTGAGCAGCTCCTTCAGCACTTTTTACACCCACAGTGTAGGAAGGAGCGCCACCGCAGGTCATTCTTACCAGCAGCTGTCAGACTCTATAATGCAGCTTAACATTCCTTTGGTCATCTTACTCACCAGCTTGTTCATTTACTGTACATTTTATACATATCTCCGTACAATTTTCTCAATTTTTCTATACATATTCTGTACATTGTTACCTGTATATACGAACTTCGGTTGCTTATGTTTATAGAACCAGCTTGTGTCTTCCTTTTATATTTTATTTTCCCTTGCTGTAAGAGCTCTGTAACACCAAGATTTCTCATCCTTGGGATAATAACGGTTTATTCTATTCTATTCTATTCTATTTAATTGGCCAAGTTCATGCACACAATGCTCTCTTCCACAGCATGTCTTCATTCTGTCTTCCTTCTCTCACCCCAACCAATCACAGCAGAGGCCCCGCCCCTCCCTGAGCCTGGTTCTGTCGGAGGTTTCTTCCTGTTAAAAGGGAGTTTTTCCTTCCCACTGTCGCCAAAGTGCTTGCTCATAGGGGGTCATATGATTGTTGGGTTTTTCTCTTTATGTATTATTGTAGGATCTACTGTACAATATAAAGCGCCTTGAGGCGACTGCTGTTGTGATTTGGTGCTATATACATAAAATTGAATTAAAAACACAATAAAGAGGATTTGATCAGAGTATTGTTACAGGGAACGACCAGAAACTGGTTTTCAGCGTAAGCACACCAGAGCATGGCCCAGGGGAGGAAGCTGTTTGTGAGGTAGCTTCGTCAGTTTGAATTCAGTTGTCATTTTAATGCAAGAAAGTAAAAAAGTCAAAACAAGTGATCAAAGCTGCCATCATGATGTCTGGGGCCAGATTTAGTAACAGCTGGTGTAAAAACCTCTGCTGCTGCTGTCGAGGTTTAGCAGCCCACAGCCACGTGCTGACCTCTAACAGCTATGAATACAAATAAATGTTGTGACCCTGCACACGCTTAGATCAGAAGCAGAGAAAGAGCTCAGTACAGACGTTAGCTCTAACGCCACGCTGAAGCAGGTACGACACAGTGAAAAGAAGTGTGATGAGCTCAGGTGAAACCGGAGGACACGATGGGAATGAAATGACAGCAGAGAGATGCTGATGTGTGAATGTTGGTATTTCTGGCTGCAGATGAAATGACGACGTGACTGTAACCAGATGAAAAGCTGCACTCTGACTGTCAGAGTGCAGCTTTTCCTTTCCTTCCTTTGATTCTGATCTGTGTGTGTCAGGTGATGTTGGTGTGTGAGCCAATCAGAGCTGTGAATCCTACCTGAGCTCCACAGCAGGAGCAGCAGCAGCAGGTGATCCATGTCCAGGTCGACGTCTCTCTGCTCTGACCCACACATGTGCTGTGCTCAGCGTATATCTGCAGCAGGAAGAGGCGGGGCTTCCCTCCTCACTGTCTCTGTCTTACTAACAGATGTGATCACATCTGGAACTGGTACAAGCTGGTTTTAATCTGGTTCTGGTTCCTGCTGGGACTGGGACTTTGATCTGCATTTCTAGAAGTTTCTGTGTTAAACTTCAGTTTGATTGAAATCAGCACTGAGCAGCTCCTTCAGTGGCAGCCTGCGACACCCTCGATGTGGGACGGAGAGACTCCGCAGGTCTTCCTGCTGCTGTCAGACTCCACAACAAAGACTTCACAGCTGACCAAACACACACATCCACACATGTGCAAATACACTAAGTGCAATTCTCTTTTTCTGACAAAGATGTATTTTATTCTGTTGTCTTATCCTATTCCAGTGTTTTTCTTCATTTTTGCTATTGTAACTTGGGCCAGATGGTGGAATCAAACCCACAACCTTTTTGCTATCAGGCAACAGTGCTAACCACTGCCTCAACATGCTGCCACAAAAGTCCCGGCTGTCCTACGGTGGATACCTCGCCATACGGGAGCGACCCAACGTGTGGTCCCACAAAGCCGACAGAGGCCTTCTGGCAAACATGGTTTCTCAAACCCTCATCTGGCCCATATGGCTCCCAGGGGCTCAGTAACCCACACCAGTGAGCGCACCTGGGCCCGGCGCTTCCCTACCTGGTTGATCCAGGACCATATGTCTGCTTTTCCTGACACAACCCCTATATTGGCTTTCCTTCATTAGCTCCCTGTTAAATCCAGAATTGAAATAATAGACCTCCACAGTACTATTAATAATATTATTACAATTCCATACTCTGTCATATTCATGGATTAGATATATAATATATATAACAGACAGACACAAACACATGTGAATATTAGATCATCATCATCCTGCAGTCACAGTCCTCAGCTCTGGTATTAAAGTATAGAATATGTACGCATGTGTTAGTATCAATTTTCAGGCCCCATCTTATCTTAATGACCTTGTAGTACCATATCACCCTATTAGAGCACTTCGCTCTCACACTGCAGGCCTACTTGTTGTTCCTAGAGTATTTAAAAGTAGAATGGGAGGCAGAGCCTTCAGTTTTCAGGCCCCTCTTCTGTGGAACCAGCTTCCAGTTTGGATTCAGGAGACAGACACTATCTCTACTTTCAAGATTAGGCTTCAAACTTTCCTTTTTGCTAAAGCATATAGTTAGGGCTGGACCAGGTGACCCTGAATCCTCCCTTAGTTATGCTGCAATAGACGTAGGCTGCCGGGGATTCCCATGATGCACTGGGTGTTTCTTCTTCACTCACTAATCATTACTTATTATTAATCTCTGGCTCTCTTCCACAGTGTGTCTTTGTCCTGTCTTCCTCTCCTCAACCCTGGTTCTGCTAAAAGGGAGTTTTTCCTTCTTGCTGTGTTTGTACTTCAGGTCATTTCTTCAACTGAACTTTTAATCATGGGATGTTAAAATCTCTAATATATTGTTTCTGGCTGCACAGCTGACGTCATCATGTTTTATCTCTGAACAGATGATGTTTGTCACTCCACACACAGCGTCGAGTATTTACACTCTGCTTTAGTGAAATCATCATGTTTTCAAGCATGAAGCTAAAATGAGTTCAGACTAGAATAAAACCAGCAGCCTGTCTCAGGCCAGGTTATGATCACTTTGTATTTTGGAGCACTCGTTTGCACTCGGCTGATCTCCAAATCTACATTTATAAGAAATGATCAAATTCTTGTGAATTTGATGAAATCAGCATCACACCACAGTGTGATGTGTTTGAATGACAGCCAGGATGGAGCTGTTCTTATCAGAGTCACGTGCTCAGCTTCCTGTCCTTTCCTGCTGTACGTGATAACATCAGACCGCTGTGAGCTGTGGCTGCAGCTCATCAGTGAATTTATTTAGAAGGTGTTACTTAGTATGTTATTTATTTATAAACATGGAATAAAATGGTGTATTTCGATAATAAGCTCATATATAACATGTTTACTGTCAGCATTTTGACCCCTCAGACTGAAGGCATGTTGTTGTCAACAAGGGGATTTTGACACTGACAGGTTCAATTCAATTCAATTCAATTCAATTTTATTTATATAGCGCCAAATCACAACAAAAGTCGCCTCAAGGCGCTTTATATTGTACAGTAGATAGCACAATAATAAATACAGAGAAAAACCCAACAATCATATGACCCCCTATGAGCAAGCACTTTGGCGACAGTGGGAAGGAAAAACTCCCTTTTAACAGGAAGAAACCTCCGGCAGAACCAGGCTCAGGAAGGGGCGGGGCCATCTGCTGCGACCGGTTGGGGTGAAAGAAGGAAAACAGGATAAAGACATGCTGTGGAAGAGAGACAGAGATTAATAGCAGATATGATTCGATGCAGAGAGGTCTATTAACACATAGTGAGTGAGAAAGGTGACTGGAAGGGAAAAACTCAATGCATCATGGGAATCCCCGGCAGCCTACGTCTATTGCAGCATAACTAAGGGAGGATTCAGGGTCACCTGGTCCAGCCCTAACTATATGCTTTAGCAAAAAGGAAAGTTTGAAGCCTAATCTTAAAAGTAGAGATAGTGTCTGTCTCCTGAATCCAAACTGGAAGCTGGTTCCACAGAAGAGGGGCCTGAAAACTGAAGGCTCTGCCTCCCATTCTACTTTTAAATACTCTAGGAACAACAAGTAGGCCTGCAGAGCGAGAGCGAAGTGCTCTAATAGGGTGATATGGTACTACAAGGTCATTAAGATAAGATGGGGCCTGATTATTTAAGACCTTGTATGTGAGGAGCAGGATTTTGAATTCAATTCTGGATTTAACAGGAAGCCAATGAAGGGAAGCCAAAACAGGAGAAATCTGCTCTCTCTTTCTAGTCCCTGTCAGGACTCTTGCTGCAGCATTTTGGATCAGCTGAAGGCTTTTCAGTGAGTTTTAGGACATCCTGATAATAGTGAATTACAGTAGTCCAGCCTGGAAGTAATAAATGCATGAACTAGTTTTTCAGCATCACTCTGAGACAGGATATTTCTAACTTTAGAGATGTTGCACAAATGGAAGAAAGCAGTCTTACATATTTGTTTAATATGTGCATTGAAGGACATGTCCTGGTCAAAAATGACTCAAGGTTCCTCACAGTGTTACTGGAGGCCAAGGTAATGCCATCCAGAGTAAGAATCTGCTTAGATACCATATTTCTAAGATTTTCAGGGCCGAGTACAATAACCTCAGTTTGATCTGAATTAAGAAGCAGAAAGTTAGCGGCCATCCAGGTCTTTATGTCCCAGTAAACACACTTGTGGTGTGTTTACTGGGAGGCTGAGCGGCGACAGTATTTTTATACTTCATAAATGATAAATCGACTATTTCTAAATCAAGAGTATTTCTTTTATATAAATCCAGATTATGAAAAGCAGAAGTTAGAACAAATCCAACACACAACAAAACAGCGAGTAAAGAAACAAACACAACACACACACACGAGTCGTGTGACATCACAGCTCATTACAAGCGCGCCACTAAAAACCGTCACTGAGCTTCCACACGGCTGCGGTTTGAAAATCACTCCCTGTTACGACCCGGCTCGTAATGACCGTAACAATGCGCAGGATGTCACGCGACTTCCCACGCCCAAACAGACACAGCCACAGCGTTAGATTCTTAACAATAATTTATTTACACTAATGGCACAATGGGGGAGTATATACTTCGGGGTGAGCCAAGGCCAAAACAATAAACAAAACTCAACCTATGCTTGGTTCCCCTCTAACCTATCCACGGAAAAGAAAAAAAAGAAATAACACAGACTGACCTCCCTGGTCTAAAAACACAGGAGAAAAGAGGCATCTCAAAATAATCGGCAGCTCACCCCTACTTACTCCGCACCTCACACATGCCCGACTTTATGCTAAAGACTGTAGCTGCGGCCGCGCCGTCTGGACCAGAGGCAGGTGCATGGGAAGTCTGCCACACATCCCAACCAGTGCAGCTCTTCAGTCGCCCTTTTTGTAGCTCACGGCCACCGCAGGAACCAGTCACATCAGGCCGATCATTAGGTCTACCAATCACAGCCGAGTCCCTGCACAGGTGAATTTACATACATACGTCACACAACAGAGAAACCAACAGCACCCGTAACACCCCCCAATTAAATAATCCCTTGCTTATTTAATTCCCATCCGATTACACTGCTCTAGATAAGGCATCAGCGAAGACATTATCAAGGCCCTTTTATGACTGATCTGCAGGTTGAAGTCTTGTAACAGAAGGGACCAGCGCATGAGTCGCTGATTGGAATTTTGCATCCGCGAAAAGAAACACAAGTGGGTTGTGATCTGTGAAAACCTGAGCGGGCACGAGCTAGACCCCAGGTAGACCTCAAAGTGTTGCAGGGCTAGCAACAATGCAAGCGCTTCCTTCTCGATGGTGCTGTAGTTTATTTGGTGTTGATTGAATTTCTTGAAAAATAGCAGATCGGGATGGTCCACTCCGTGTTGATCTGCCTGCAGCAGAACCGCACCCGCTGCGGTTGCGCTGGCATCCACCTCCAACTTAAGCGGAGAGTCAAAGTTAGGGGGCTGCTAAAACTGGAGCACTGCACAGTAAAGCTTTCACAGACTCAAAAGCAGTTTGGCACGCCGCAGTCCAAGTGAAGGATTTGGTTGGGCTGACTAGGTCAGTCAGGGGCGACCACGGAGGCAAAGTTTTACAGAATCATGGTAGTAACCACACATCCCCAGGAAGCGGCGTAACGCCCTCCTTGTTTGTGGGACCGGATACTCGATAATAGCCTCCACCTTTTTGCGGTTACGGGGCACACTCGCCCGTGACCCACCTGCTTTCCGAGGTAGGTGATGGTGGCTTTTCCAAACTCACATTTAGTCAGGTTTACAGTGAGCGATGCTTCCTCAAACGCCTGAAGACAGTGGAGAGAGTTTGGAGATGACTGCTCCAGGAAGCAGAATAAATGACCACATCATCTAAGTAGGCGTCACAGTTTGGGACCCCGGCCAAAACCTTAGCCATCAGGCGCTGAAAAGTCGCCATGCATTACGCAAGCCGAAAGGCATCACGGTATACTGAAGGAAGTGATCGGGGTAACGAATGCAGAGATCTCAGACGCTCTTGCAGTTAAAGGGACCTGCCAATATCCCTTCAATAAATCCAATTTGGTCACATAAGTAGCGGACCCCACCCGATCAACACAATCATCCATCTTAGGTAATGGGAAAGAGTCGGCTTTAGTGGCTGCATTCACCTTTCGATAATCTGTGCAGAATCGAGGGTATTGTCTGATTTGGGCACTAACACGCATGGTGAGCTCCACGCGCTAGCACTAGGAACGGCCAAGCCATGCTCTGGGAGATAATTAACTTCTCTCTGCATTATCTCCCTTTTTAGTGGGTTCACCCGGTACGCATGTTGTTTAATTGGCTTATGCCCCTCCACATCAATGTCATGACATAAGACAGTCGTTTGGCGCGGGTGATCAGAGAAAAGCGACAAGTTGTCCTTTAACAGAGTAATGATGTCAGTTTGAGCAGCTTCAGGTAATTCGGCAACAAATGATTCAAGATCATTTAAAATCACTGAGTTCTTCAACCCACTACCTAAGACATCCTCCTTCCCAGATAACCCGTCATCCGACGGTTTGTAAGCGGAGAGGGTGGCAACAGCGCACACCGAGTGCGCTGTGGCAAACCCTGGTTTTTCGCCGCCGATTCGGAGTGCGTATCACATAATGGCTGTTGTCGAGTTTACGTTCAACACTGTAAGGACCAGCGAACTGCGTAGATAAACTGGACCCCACTACAGGCAATAACAACAGCACCTTCTCCCCTGGTTGAAAACTTCTGTCTACAGCTTTCTTGTCGAAACGAGCTTTCATTTTGGTTTGCACTTGCTTTAGGTTTTCCCCGGCTATTTTCCACGCCAGGCGAAGCCTGTCTCGAAGCTGGCTTACGTAGTCATGTACACTACACCGGCTCCTCCGGAGCCTCCGACAACCATTTTTCCCTCAAAAGTCGGAGAGGCCTCGGACCACATGTCCGAAAACCAACTCAGCGGGCTAAAACCCAGCGACTCCTGTCTAGCCTCTCTAATGGCAAATAACAGTAGGGCAACCCCTCATCCCATTCTTTACCAGACTCCAAACAAAACTTACGTAACATAACTTTAAGGGTTTGGTGGAACCTTTCCAAAGCACCTTGACTTTCGGGGTGATATGGACTGGATGTAACATGCTTAGCATGTAGTTCATCAACAACCTGCGTAAAAACTCTGGACATGAAGTTGGTGCCTTGGTCCGTTTGAATGATTTTCGGCAACCCAAACACAGAAAAGAATCTGATCAAAGCTTTAATGACCGCTTTGGCTTTCACAGTACGCAGCGGAATGGCTTCCGAAATCTCGTTGCTGAGCACATTATAGTAAGAATGTACTGATTACCGGCTTTTGTTCTCGGCAACGGTCCCACACAATCCAGTATTACCTTTTCAAAAGGTTCACTCATCACTGGGATGGGTGATAACGGCGCAGGTGGAATGGGTTTGTTAGGTTTGCCCACCAACTGGCAGGTGGCACAAGACCGACAGTAAGCAGCCACATGTTTCTTTAAGCCAGGCCAAAAGAAATTACGCAGCACTTTCGGTAATAAGTTATTTACTCCGAGATGCCCAGCCATGCCGGCATCATGTGCTAAACTCAGCACCTGATCACGATGTTGAGATGGTACCACCACCTGTGTAACACTTGATGTGCCACTCTGATCAGAGGACCACCGCCTCATTAACACGCCATCCTGCAGAAAAAACGGGAAGGATAAGCTTTCCCCAGCCGCGTGTAACGGCTGCAAAACAGGGACTCAAAGACCTGTCATTTTCCTGGCGCTTATCAAAGCTTCTTTATTCACATCCCCACTCAACGGCGGTGTTAAATTTAGCACACTGCATTTATCCCCACACTGTCTTTCACCCCAACACAAGGTTTTTGCTCCCCAGCCACAAACGTATCTGCGATACTAATGACATCCGCAAATTTAGCGCTGGCTTGCGCCCGTGTAACAGCGCCGAACGGAAAAACTGTCGCTTTTGGCTCGGTAACATCTGAGGCAGCCACAGGGGTATCCGTCACCTCAGGCGGTGGAAACACTTTTCCCCGGCCAGATCGTTGCCAAAATAAATGACACACCTTTAAACGGTAACTGTCGTCTTATGGCAACCTTCACAGGCCCAGTTGTGATGGGTGAGTGTAAATATACTCGTGGAGGAGGCCCGAAGAACATTCATCTCAATCCCCACACTAACACATCCGTGTGGCAGGCAGTTTTATCCGACAGTGGCAACACATCGTCTAACATAAAGATTGATGCGCCCGGTGTCTCGGAGAATAGTAATGGGAACCCTGTCCTCTTTTCCTGCCACCGAAACGAAGCCTTGGGAAAGAAAAGGTTTAAAACGTGACTCTTCCTCCATTTCTGGGTCACACTGCTGCATCTGTTCAGGACAGGTAAGTGGGAGACTACTTTAATGAACCCCACGGGTCCCTTAGACCCTCTGCGCTGCTCTTTCTTCCGCAGCGCAGGACAACTGGCGATCAGGTGACCAGACTCACGGCAATAAAAACATTCCCGCCTGTCAGTTTCCCTCCTGCCTCGCCCTTTGGGTCTGTTTAGGAATTTCTGTCTCTTTTCCTGTACCCCCACACACTTCTCGTGCCGCCCGGGTGAAAAAAACCGACTTTATGTGTGAGGATGAACTCATCCGCTAAAACCGCTGCTTTTGCTAGGGACGTCACCTTCTGCTCATTTAAATACACTACCAACTGACCCGGGAGACACTTTTAAATTCTTCTAAAAGAACCAACTCCTTCAATCCTCAATATCCTTCACATTGCTGGCTTGCATCCAGCGTTCAAACAAGCGCTGTTTCTCACGGGCAAACTCCACAAAGGTTTGTTCGGCGGTCTTTTCACTCTTCTGAAATTTCTGTCGATAAGCCTCAGGAACTAATTCATACGCGTGCAAAATTGATTTCTTCACAATATCATATTGGAGGCTGTCGTTAACGGAAAGGCTAGTACATACTTCCTGAGCCTTGCCGATTAACTTACACTGGAGTAGCAGCGCCCAAAACTCCTTAGGCCAACTTAATGCAGCTGCTATACGCTCAAAAGCGCTAAAATAGGAATCAACCTCAGCCTCCCGAAACGGAGGCACTAGTCTAACGTGTTTGGTGATGTCAAAACTTGGTGGAGAAACTGTGGATGTGTCAGGGTGACCTGAGACGGGCGTGGAGGCAGCGGCCACAGGTGTTAAGACAACGGCGGCTTGCGCTCCAGCTCCAAAGCTCTAACACGGAGGGGCATAGCTTGCACTTCAAGCTCCTTAGCACGCACCTCCGCCTCCCCTGTCGGGAGGGTCAAACGGAGGTCCGCCGCAGCAGACCCCACTGCCTGAGGCTCCACCTCAGCTACATCAGACTCCACCTCAGCCGCGTCCGACTCCACCTCAGCCGGGGCACATTAGCAGGCCGTTTGGCATCCGGCTCCGGTCCAGGCACCGGAGCCACCTCCACGCCGCCCCCCACCAGGCTGCTTTACAGCTGCCTTCAGGGGAGGAGAATGCCCGCTCCACCAAACCTGCACACAAGGCAGCCCTCACCTCCGCTTCACGGGCATTGTAGGACACTTTAATATCAAAAAAAAACGCCACAATAAGCAAATCCGCCTTTTCTCGACACACCTCTATCTTATCCCAGGAAGGGGAGGTGACAAAATCATCTAACGAGAACTCCATCCTCCCACACACACACACACACACACACACACACACACACACATGAAAAGCCGGCCGAACAAACCACAGACCACAAAACGGGACAAAACAGACGAGCCCCCAAAATTGTTACGACCCGGCTCGTAATGACCGTAACGATGAGCAGGATGTCACGCGACTTCCCACGCCCAAACAGACACAGCCACAGCGTTAGATTCTTAACAATAATTTATTTACACTAATGGCACAATGGGGAGTATATACTTCGAGGTGAGCCAAGGCCAAAACAATAAACAAAACTCAACCTATGCTTCGGTTCCCCTCTAACCTATCCACGGAAAAGAAAACAAAGAAATAACACAGACTGACCTCCTGGTCTAAAAAACACAGGAGAAAAGAAGGCATCTCAAAATAATCGGCAGCTCACCCCTACTTACTCCGCACCTCACACATGCCCGACTTTATGCTAAAGACTGTAGCTGCGGCCGCGCTGTCTGGACCAGAGGCAGGTGCATGGGAAGTCTGCCACACATCCCAACCAGTGCAGCTCTTCAGTCGCCTTTTTGTAGCTCACGGCCACCGCAGGAACCAGTCACATCAGGCCGGTCATTAGGGTCCACCAATCACAGCCGAGCCCCTGCACAGGTGAA